>NC_134358.1:562992077-563292077 GCF_048569485.1 Anomaloglossus baeobatrachus | reverse complement strand
TGGTCTTGCAACAAGACACACTCCGGTGCCCGAGACTGTGGAACGACGCTGGACTGAGTAGTCTCTTGTTCCTGTGGCATGACAGACTCCGGTGCCCGGGGCTGAGAAACAGGCTGCAGGCATCGTGGCACAGGGGACCCCAGCGAGTGATTGCGCCAGAGCGCCAACTGATGGCAGGATCATGAAGTCGTAACCACGGCAGACCCAGCAGGAGCGCGTGGGCCATTCTCGGGATTACATATAGAGCGATAGTTTCAGTATGCAGAGCGCCAACGCGGAGCCTCACGGGTTCAGTTATATACAAGGCAGGTTCGTATAAGGGTTTTCCGTCCACGGAGGCGAACCTGAGGGGTTTAGTAAGCGGGATGACAGGTATCCGATATTGGTCCACTGTGGCTTGTTGGATGAAATTGCCCGCTGCCCCCGAATCAATGTGAGCCTCTGCCGTAAACCGGTTCTTCTCAGTTGTTACCTGGGCAGTCTGTAACTGGGACTGAGGGGGTTTCGATACCAAGGGTGGCGGTTCCCACCATCCCTTGGACTCGGGGGTCTTCCTGGTCTCTCAGGGCAAGAGCGAAGTAGAAGTGTCCCATCTCCACAATAGAAACAGGCCCCAGCGAGCCGCTCTGCTCGGCGTTGCTCGGATTGTCTCAGATGGTCTACTTGCATAGGTTCGGGAGTAGAGTCGTAGGACGGCAGCGGCGGAGGAACGGTAGGCTTCTGCGGAATAGAGGTGTGACGGATTGGTCTCTTCTCCCGGGATACTTCCTTGGTTCGTTCCTGAAAACGAAGATCAATCCGGGTGGCTAGAGATACCAGAGCGTCCAATGTACAAGGAACATCACGACCGACTAATTCATCCTTGATGCGGCCGGAGAGGCCCTCCCAAAAGACTGCCGTCAGAGCCTCGTTGTTCCATCCTAACTCAGAAGCGAGGGTACGGAACTGGATGGCGTACTGACCCACAATTAGGGATCCTTGGCGTAGCCATCGGAGCGAAGAGGTAACCGCGGTGGTGCGTCCTGGTTCATCGAAGGTACTACGAAAGGCCTAAAGAAATTCCGGGAGGTCGGTAGTCACTGGGTCCTCATTCTCCCACAAAGGATTTATCCAGGCCAATGCTTCGCCTTCCAGGTGGGACATCAGAAAGCCCACCTTCGCTCGGTCAGAGACAAAGAGGTGAGGAAGCAACTCGAAATGCAGCGAGCACTGATTTAGAAAACCTCTACAGGTCTTGGGATCCCCAGCATAACGAGGCGGAGCAGCAAGACGGAGTTTCGACACTGAGGAAACAGAAGCGGATGCAGTCGCGGTTTGCGTTGCTGAAGACGTGGCTGCGGTCTGTAATGTAAACAAACGGTGGTCCACAGACGTCAGGAAATTCAGAATGCAGGTTAGGGTCTCACGCTGTCAGACCAGTTCCTGGCGCAGGTCAGCTAGTTCAGACATTTGTGCTCCGGCGGAATCCATGGCCTGAGCAATCTGTTAGGTCCTGGTGGTGGATTCTCTGGACCGTGCACCGGACTTTCCTGGAGAGGCAACCCAGAGCTAACCCCTATACAGGGACTGTCTGGTCGCCCTGTGGCGCCCCTGACCTGGTCAGGCACCACTGAGTACTGCACCCATGCTGGGGACAGTACAATACAGGTAATCCAGAAGGCTGACCGGGGTGTGGAACACAGGCGCATAGTGATCAGGTCTCACACATGTACCCATGAGAGGACCCCTGGGGATTCCAGGAGGGGGAAAAGCCTTCACCTCCACTGGAATAGTGGAGGGGGCCAAAAGCCTCCATCTCCTCTCAAGGGGTGTGGTAAGAGAGTCTGGTTGCTAGGTGGCGTAGGCAGGCACAAAAGGGAAAAGAGAAGGAGGAGTAAACAGTCTGCAGCAGAGTGTGGAGGAGTGAGGAGCAGGAAAGTGAAGCTCTGACAGGAGCAGCAGTGAAGGTCCCAGATGTGAGCCGGTTCAGGAGCAGATCCCCTGGGCTGCTGTAGTCTGACAGCGTCCGCGCAGTGGCTACCGACGGGGGAGAACGGTCACCTAGGAGTGCTACCCGAAACCCATCTCCAGCTAGAGAGAGAGCACAGAGTGGGAAGTAAGGAGACTGCTAGGGAGTACCAGGCCCAAACGGGCGGCAGATCCCGGAGCGGGGTTAGATCCACCTTTCCCTGCTAAACCTGCCGGTGTGGGGCCCTCAAAGCCCACACCACAACACCACAAAAGCCGCAGCCACGTAGCCACAGTTAGGGCCCATAGCTCACAGGAGGCAAGCAGCTGGAGTGAGCTGGTCCAGGCAACAAGCAAACGGCAAACGAAGGGGAGTGAGGCTTCAGCAACTTCCCTGGGTGACCCCCATAGGGACTAAAAGTCGGGGTCACCCCAAACCACCAAGGGCTAAGGAAGGCGAGTTGGTAGTCACCATCAGAAGTCAGCCTGAAGGATACCTGGTTCCAGCCTGGTTCATCCCAGCTACGCCCGGGTTACTCACCCTGCCACCTGAAGTGAGTAAAAACCCTGAAAGACATTCTGCCTGTGTGGAGTTATTCTGCGCCTTGTGGTACTACGCACCTACACAGGGCCCTGGGGCTTGCCTCACTCTCAGGAGGCTATTCCAACTAACTGCACTCACCATCAGCCCCAGGCGTCCCTCAACCTGCAGTGGCGGTCCCTACTGGCCGCAATACTGAGAGTGGCGTCACGACAAGAAGAAGATCTCCTACCTGTGACCAGATCCAGCTGAGTGGAGTCCCTGAAGGTAATGCACCGACACAGCACCTGTGGGGCTTCACAGCCCCACCAGAGGGCCTAGATGCACGGTAGCCGGAGTACTAAACGGAACGGGATCAGAGTCTTTCCGGAAACTGGGAGGAAGATGTCCCTGGGACCACAGAGCTCCTGGAGGTAGTCCAGATGACGAGGCTCAGGTTCAGGTGCCGGATGGAGATGTCAGGTAGGAACCGGATCCAGCTGAACGAGAGGGCAGAGGTTACCAAGTGGAGCCGGGTCCAGACTGAAGAAGATGGTGGAGTTCTCAGCCGACAGTCACCGAAAGGACCCCTGGGAAAGCAGTGGTCAGGACCGGGTTGGAGCGGCAGGACTGGCTCTGCAAGAAATACAGGGTTAATACAGGACAAGGCAAAAGGAGACTTGACCTCCTAGCTTACAAAACACATTGCTCAGGCGCCACCCACTTGGACAGGGAAGCCCTATATACCCTGTCCCGGCATCATGTCATATCCTGCTTCAGGAGTGCTGGGCCTATAAGTTAAGGTGAGTGGGCGCGGCCCCGCCCTATACTCATGCATGGGCCTCAGAATCAGAGCCAGACCACTCAGAGTCAGACACAAGGGAGCAGGACGCAGGGGAGCACGAGCGGGAGCCACAACCGTGACCGGTGGGCACGTGGACCGGATCAGTGGGTAAGGAGTGATACCGTGACAGTGAGACTGGATCAGTGGGTAATGAGCTATACCGTGAGACTGGGTCAGTGGGTAAGGAGCGATGGCGTGACAGTCATCCTAGTGACATGTGTTTTTCACAATAGATTTCTAGCAAGTAACAGAGAATAATGTAAATGCTCCTGTACATAACAGTACATGAGTAGCAGCTGCTGAGGGTAAAAACTGACTGCACACTGACAGCATACTGACTGCACACTGACAGCACACTGACTGCACACTGACTGCACACTGACTGCACACTGACAGCACACTGACTGCACACTGACTGCACACTGACAGCACACTGACTGCACACTGACAGCACACTGACAGCACACTGACAGCACACTGACAGCACACTGACTGCACACTGACTGCACACTGACAGCATACTGACTGCACACTGACAGCACACTGACAGCACACTGACAGCATACTGACTGCACACTGACAGCATACTGACAGCACACTGACTGCACACTGACAGCACACTGACTGCACACTGACTGCACACTGACAGCACACTGACAGCACACTGACTGCACACTGACAGCACACTGATGAAAAGTGAGAAGAAATCGTCCAATTTTTTGCCATGAGAATCGGACCGATTTTACACTCGCAAGTGTGATTCCAGCCTTTCTAGAATCCAGAATCTGGATGCAAGAAAAGCTGACTGACTGCTCTCCCTCATTGAATAACATAGGTCCGAGTGCAATGCCAGATTTGCGCGCATTGCACTCATCCGATTTTCACGCACGTGTGAGCATACCCTAAGAAAAGTGCACGGAGTCGAGTGCTCGCCGGAATGACAGCCGAGTCTAGAAAGAGCGCAAACCAGAGCATTTGCAATGGACAGCGCCAGCTCCGGGCAGTGGAAAGTGAGGAAGAAAAAAAAATGGATGTAAGGCCTCTGCCACACTCACGTGAATTTCACGCACGTGCCGAGAGACACGTATTTCCCCTGCGTGTTGCGTGCAGGTAAGTACGTGTCTCTGGTACGTGCGTGACACGTGTGTTCTACGTGTGCTATCCGCGATAGCACACGTAGAATCAGTAATTATTATACTCACCTGGTCCTCCCTGCTGTCCGCGCTGCTGTCCGTGGTGCTGATCCTCGGTCTCCAGCCCTGCCGTCTCCCCGCTGCTGCCAGGCAGTGAAGTGAATATTCTATGAGAATAATGAGCGGCGGTCGGCAGCAAGAGGCAGCAGCGGCAGAGACAGGAGGGCTGGAGAAGGTGAGTTAATGTTTTTTATTTTTTTCCCTGACATGTGTGTTTACTCCGGCGCGTGTCACACGGGACCGCATCCACACTACACCCGTGTGGTACGGGTGCGGGCCGTGTAACACCCGTGCTGCCGGAGAAAACACTGACATGTCAGCGCTTTGAAAATCGCACACACGTACAAACGCACACGGACACACGTTCCGTGTGGTTTTACGTGTGTGTGCCTGCTACAATAGGGTAGCATTGGTTAAAGTGTCTCCGTGCCGCCGGTACGTGTAAAAAATGACAAACACGTGCCGGAGGCACGGATGTGTGGCACAGGCCTAAGAGTGCACTGAGCCATAGTCAGGGAGCACTGGTTATTTTAAGCCACATATCTGATAAGGTCAAATAAGTCTTCATATGAGGCCGAAAGGTGATGGTGCCACTAAATGGTGGATCCTGTGTTATCTATGGTATAAAGAGCTGTCTTCAGTCATTATACAAGAGGAGGAGGCGAGCTGTAACATCACCTATTGTGAATGGTGGATCCTGTGTTATCTAATGTATAGAGAGGTGTTATCAGTCACTCTGTAGGAGGAGGAGGTGAGCTTTGACATCACCTATTGTGAATGGTGACTCTTGTGTTCTCTACTGTACATAGAGGTGTTATCAGTCACTGTGTAGGAGGAGGAGGTGAGCTGTGACATCACCTGTTGTAAATGGTAGATCCTGTGTTATCAGTCATTGTACATGAGGAGGAGGTGAGCTGTAACATCTGTTGTGAATGATGGATCCTGTATTATCAGTTGTTGTACATGTGGAAGGAGGTGAGCTGTGACATCTATTGTGAATGGTGGATCCTGTGTTATCAGCTGTATGTAGAGGTGTTATCAGTCATTGTATTTTTTATGGCCACATATCCACAATTCAGTATTTGATCAGTATTTGTAAGAGAAAACCTGGAGCGGTAAACTCAGAGGAAAAGTAGACTAGGAACACGGGCACCACTTCTACATTTTTCACCTACTCCTGGATTTGGCTACAAATACTGATGGAAAAAAATGACTAAATAGTATAATACTGAACATGTGAACGTGGCCTATATGAAATGACAATGAGACTGTGGAAAAGTTATATGTTCACAACAGTGGCCATCTAGAATAAGGTTTATTGGCCCGTGTTAAAATTGCAAGATTTCTGATTTTCTATTTTCAGAATGGAATAATACCTTCATGTAAATGGTTGGGTCTGGGGGCAAAATTACAATTAGGAAAGATAAGAATAGATTGAGACAAGAAGCATTTTTTTTTTTTTTTTTTTTATAAACAAGTGATCCACCCCAAGAACATGCTCCATCAGTTGTAGAGGAGCAGATCCTGATCATAAAAGTGACCGGTGCAGAATTTCATGGAACACTGGCAGCATAAATACAAAGAATAGGAAGCTCAGATGTACCGGCCCTTTAAATCTGGCAAATCAGAAGCCTCCAAACTGCAGGAGAAGGGGTTTGAAGTGTGGGCACTCAGCATGTGATGGTCACTACCCTCTGAGGAGCAGGGTTTGGTTTCTTATTTCTGCAGCGGTTCGTCTTTGCGCTGAGCCGCTGTTTTCGGCCACCTCTGGCCCCGCAGAGGCTCATTTTATCACATCTGTGACGGATTAATCTATACTGATATAAATGCCGGCCTTGGCCGCTGATCTGGACGCGGCTCCGGATCCCCCAGCTCCTCATTTTAATATGCACTTGAATTTCAATTAAATTATTCCCGCCGCTGTGACTTTCGCCACAGTTATAATTGATTTATTCCGCTGCAACACAATCTGCGAGATCCAGACATTCACAGTGTTATTATAATGCAGAAAATAGAAGAAAACGCATGAAGTCCATATTCTATTATCCCAGTGAGAATCGCTCATTTCTATTGGATTTGGTGGTGGCCGGAATATACACTGCGCAAGCAGCAAAATCACCAGTGAGATACACAGGTATAGCATAAATTGCAGATGCCACTCAATCCGTAGAGACACTGGCAGACACAGACAGAAAAGGGCCCTGTGTAAGAATGGTATATGGGCTCCCCCTAGTGGTGGCTGTATAAATCTGTATGTAGTGAGCTCCCTCTAGTGATGGCTGTATAAATCTGTATGTAGTGAGCTCCCTCTAGTGGTGGCTGTATAAATCTGTATGTAGTGAGCTCCCTCTAGTGATGGCTGTATAAATCTGTATGTAGTGAGCTCCCTCTAGTGGTGGCTGTATAAATCTGTATGTAGTGAGCTCCCTCTAGTGATGGCTGTATAAATCTGTATGTAGTGAGCTCCCTCTAGTGGTGGCTGTATAAATCTGTATGTAGTGAGCTCCCTCTAGTGATGGCTGTATAAATCTGTATGTAGTGAGCTCCCTCTAGTGGTGGCTGTATAAATCTGTATGTAGTGAGCTCCCTCTAGTGATGGCTGTATAAATCTGTATGTAGTGAGTTCCCCCTAGTGGTGGCTGTATAAATCTGTATGTAGTGAGCTTCCCCTAGTGGTGACTGTATAAATCTGTATGTAGTGAGCTCCCTCTAGTGGTGACTGTATAAATCTGTATGTAGTGAGCTCCCTCTAGTGGTGTCTGTATAAATCTGTATGTAGTGAGCTCCCTCTAGTGGTGGCTGTAAAAATCTGTATGTAGTGAGCTCCCTCTAGTGGTGACTGTATAAATCTGTATGTAGTGAGCTCCCTCTAGTGGTGGCTGTATAAATCTGTATGTAGTGAGCTCCCTCTAGTGGTGGGTGTATAAATCTGTATGTAGTGAGCTCCCTCTAGTGGTGACTGTATAAATCTGTATGTAGTGAGCTCCCTCTAGTGGTGGCTGTATAAATCTATATGTAGTGAGCTCCCTCTAGTGGTGGCTGTATAAATCTGTATGTAGTGAGCTCCCTCTAGTGGTGGCTGTATAAATCTGAATGCAGTGAGCTCCCTCTAGTGGTGGCTGTATAAATCTGTATGTAGTGACCTCCCTCTAGTGGTGGCTCTATAAATCTGTATGTAGTGATGTCCCTCTAGTGGTGTCTATATAATCTGTATGTAGTGAGCTCCCTCTAGTGGTGACTGTATAAATCTGTATGTAGTGAGCTCCCTCTAGGGGTGGATGTATAAATCTGTAGGTAGTGAGCTCCCTCTAGTGGTGGCCGTATAAATCTGTAGGTAGTGAGCTCCCTCTAGTGCTAGCTGTATAAATCCGTACGTAGTGAGCTCCCCCTAGTGGTGGCTGTATAAATCTGTATGTAGTGAGCTCCCTCTAGTGGTGGATGTATAAATCTGTATGTAGTGAGCTCCCTCTAGTGGTGGCTGTATAAATCTGTATGTAGTGAGCTCCCTCTAGTGGTGGCTGTATAAATCTATATGTAGTGAGCTCCCTCTAGTGGTGGCTGTATAAATCTGTATGTAGTGAGCTCCCTCTAGTGCTGGCTGTATAAATCTGTATGCAGTGAGCTCCCTCTAGTGGTGGCTGTATAAATCTGTATGTAGTGAGCTCCCTCTAGTGGTGGCTGTATAAATCTGTACGTAGTGAGCTCCCTCTAGTGGTGGCTGTATAAATCTGTATGTAGTGAGCTCCCTCTAGTGGTGGCTGTATAAATCTATATGTAGTGAGCTCCCTCTAGTGGTGGCTGTATAAATCTGTATGCAGTGAGCTCCCTCTAGTGGTGGCTGTATAAATCTGTATGTAGTGAGCTCCCTCTAGTGGTGGCTGTATAATATGTATGTCGTGAGCTTCCTCTAGTGGTGGCTTTATAAATCTGCATGTAGTGAGCTCCATCTAGTGGTGGCTGTATAAATCTGTATATAGTGAGCTCCCTCTAGTGGTGGCTGTATAAATCTGTATGTAGTGAGCTCCCTCTAGTGGTGGCTGTATAAATCTGTATGTAGTGAGCTCACTCTAGTGGTGGCTGTATAAATCTATATGTAGTGAGCTCCCTCTAGTGGTGGCTGTATAAATCTGTATGCAGTGAGCTCCCTCTAGTGGTGGCTGTATAAATCTGTATGTAGTGAGCTCCCTCTAGTGGTGGCTGTATAATATGTATGTAGTGAGCTTCCTCTAGTGGTGGCTTTATAAATCTGCATGTAGTGAGCTCCATCTAGTGGTGGCTGTATAAATCTGTATGTAGTGAGCTCCCTCTCGTGGTGGCTGTATAAATCTGTATGTAGTGAGCTCCCTATAGTGGTGGCTGTATAAATCTGTATGTAGTGAGCTCCCTCTAGTGGTGGTGTATAAATCTGTATGTAGTGAGCTCCTCCTAGTGGTGTCTCTATAAATCTGTATGTAGTGAGCTCCCTCTAGTGGTGGCTGTATAAATCTGTATGTAGTGACCTCCCTCTAGTGGTGGCTCTATAAATCTGTATGTAGTGATCTCCCTCTAGTGGTGTCTATATAATCTGTATGTAGTGAGCTCCCCTAGTGGTGACTGTATAAATCTGTATGTAGTGAGCTCCCTCTAGTGGTGGATGTATAAATCTGTAGGTAGTGAGCTCCCTCTAGTGGTGGCTGTATAAATCTGTAGGTAGTGAGCTCCCTCTCGTGGTGGCTGTATAAATCTGTATGTAGTGAGCTCCCTATAGTGGTGGCTGTATAAATCTGTATGTAGTGAGCTCCCTCTAGTGGTGGTGTATAAATCTGTATGTAGTGAGCTCCTCCTAGTGGTGTCTCTATAAATCTGTATGTAGTGAGCTCCCTCTAGTGGTGGCTGTATAAATCTGTATGTAGTGACCTCCCTCTAGTGGTGGCTCTATAAATCTGTATGTAGTGATCTCCCTCTAGTGGTGTCTATATAATCTGTATGTAGTGAGCTCCCCTAGTGGTGACTGTATAAATCTGTATGTAGTGAGCTCCCTCTAGTGGTGGATGTATAAATCTGTAGGTAGTGAGCTCCCTCTAGTGGTGGCTGTATAAATCTGTATGTAGTGAGTTCCCTCTAGTGATGGCTGTATAAATCTGTATGTAGTGAGCACCCTCTAGTGGTGGCTGTATAAATCTGTATGTAGTGAGCTCCCTCTAGTGGTGGATGTATAAATCTGTATGTAGTGAGCTCCCTCTAGTGGTGGCTGTATAAATCTGTATGTAGTGAGCTCCCCCTAGTGGTGGCTGTATAAATCTGTATGTAGTGAGCTCCCTCTAGTGGTGGCTGTATAAATCTGTATGTAGTGAGCTCCCTCTAGTGGTAGCTGTATAAATCTGTATGTAGTGAGCTCTATCTAGTGGTAGCTGTATAAATCTGTATGTAGTGAGCTCCCTCTAGTGGTGGATGTATAAATCTGTATGTAGTGAGCTCCCTCTAGTGCTGGCTGTATAAATCGGTATGTAGTGAGCTCCCTGTAGTGATGGGTGTATAAATCTGTATGTAGTGAGCTCCCCCTAGTGCTGGCTGTATAAATCGGTATGTAGTGAGCTCCCTCTAGTGGTGGCTGTATAAATCTGTATGTAGTGAGCTCCCTCTAGTGGTGGCTGTATAAATCTGTATGTAGTGAGCTCCCTCTAGTGGTGACTGTATAAATCTGTATGTAGTGAGCTCCCTCTAGTGGTGTCTGTATAAATCTGTATGTAGTGAGCTCCCTCTAGTGGTGACTGTATAAATCTGTATGTAGTGAGCTCCCTCTAGTGGTGGCTGTATAAATCTATATGTAGTGAGCTCCCCCTAGTGGTGGCTGTATAATCTGTATGTAGTGAGCTCCCTCTAGTGGTGTCTGTATAAATCTGTATGTAGTGAGCTCCCCCTAGTGGTGGCTGTATAAATCTGTATGTAGTGAGCTCCCTCTAGTGGTGGCTGTATAAATCTGTATGTAGTGAGCTCCCCCTAGTGGTGGCTGTATAAATCTGTATGTAGTGAGCTCCCTCTAGTGGTGGCTGTATAAATCTGTATGTAGTGAGCTCTCTCTAGTGGTGACTGTATAAATCTGTATGTAGTGAGCTCCCTCTAGTGGTGGTTGTATAAATCTGTATGTAGTGAGCTCCCTCTAGTGGTGACTGTATAAATCTGTATGTAGTGAGCTCCCTCTAGTGGTGACTGTATAAATCTGTATGTAGTGAGCTCCCTCTAGTGGTGGCTGTATAAATCTGTATGTAGTGATCTCTCTCTAGTGGTGGCTGTATAAATCTGTATGTAGTGAGCTCCCTCTAGTGGTGACTGTATAAATCTGTATGTAGTGAGCTCCTCCTAGTGGTGACTGTATAAATCTGTATGTAGTGATCTCCCTCTAGTGGTGGCTGTATAAATCTGTATGTAGTGATCTCCCTCTAGTGGTGGCTGTATAAATCTGTATGTAGTGAGCTCCCTCTAGTGGTGACTGTATAAATCTGTATGTAGTGAGCTCCTCCTAGTGGTGACTGTATAAACCTGTATGTAGTGAGCTCCTCTAGTGGTGACTGTATAAATCTGTATGTAGTGAGCTCCCTCTAGTGGTGGCTGTATAAATCTGTATGTAGTGAGCTCCCTCTAGTGGTGACTGTATAAATCTGTATGTAGTGAGCTCCTCCTAGTGGTGACTGTATAAACCTGTATGTAGTGAGCTCCCTCTAGTGGTGACTGTATAAATCTGTATGTAGTGAGCTCCTCCTAGTGGTGACTGTATAAACCTGTATGTAGTGAGCTCCTCTAGTGGTGGCTGTATAAATCTGTATGCAGTGAGCTCCCTCTAGTGGTGGCTGTATAAATCTGTATATAGTGAGCTCCTCTAGTGGTGACTGTATAAATCTGGATGTAGTGAGCTCCCTCTAGTGGTGACTGTATAGTCCAATATGTCTTGAGCTTGTGTAATGTACAATGTGCTCCCCCTCATGGTAATTCTGCCATGTGAGGGATCTATGACTTTTGAGCAGGCATGACTATGTATAATTTAAACAAAGAAAAATAATTTTGCACCATATGGCAGCATAAACTTTATTTATGGCTCATTTCAACCTAACTGTTTTTCTGCGTTATGTCTATAAGACCAGTATTGACCACCTTCCCAATCTCCCTACTACAGGGGGGCAGCACTGCCTAAACTGACACCCCTCTTGCCGTAGATCCCGTAGCAGCTGCCGGATCTGCCGGTCTTCCGTGGACTCACGTGGTCCTAACACTCGAAGCCTCTGTGGTCTCGTAAATCCCCAGTGTAAACAGGACACAGACAATAATGCTGAATTACAGAGAGTGTAAACCTCGCAGCCGTGCCGTCGCAGTGTGTTAGTTTTTATAGATGCGGGAAGTTATGTTTGGGGCTGAGCTGTTTATTATGGGATTATGTAAAGTACAAGACATTACAAGTGGTCTCCAGCTGTTGGGAAACTACAAATCCCAGGATACCCTGAGAGCCAAATTACAGGGGATATAAAGGATTTATGTAGAGATTGGTTTACAAAAATCTACCGGGCAATAATTTACGCCTGATAACAGAAAACAGTAGCTATCATTGTCCTTTGTTGTAAATAAAGATCAACATGTTTGGTTTGAATTTTTAATTTAATAATTCTATCAGTCAGTTTATTGCGGCAAAAGATGAGTTGTAGTAAACTATTCTTTATAGTATATTCCTGTACATAGGGGCAGTATTATAGTAGTTATATTCTTGTACATAGGGGCAGTATTATAGTAGTTATATTCTTGTACATAGGGGCAGTATTATAGTAGCTATATTCTTGTTCATAGGGGGCAGTATTATAGTAGTTATATTCTTGTACATAGGGGCAGTATTATAGTAGTTATATTCTTGTACATAGGGGCAGTATTATAGTAGTTATATTCTTGTACATAGGAGCAGTATTATAGTAGTTATATTCTTGTACATAGGGGCAGTATTATAGTAGTTATATTCTTGTACAGGGAGCGGTATTATAGTAGTTATATTCTTGTACATAGAGGCAGTATTATAGTAGTTATATTCTTGTAGATAGGGGCAGTATTATAGTAGTTATATTCTTGTACATAGAGGCAGTATTATAGTAGTTATATTCTTGTACATATGGGCAGTATTATAGTAGCTATATTCTTGTTCATAGGGGGCAGTATTATAGTAGTTATATTCTTGTACATAGGGGGCAGTATTATAGTAGTTATATTCTTGTACATAGAAGCAGTATTATAGTAGTTATATTCTTGTATATAGGAGCAGTATTATAGTAGTTATATTTTTGTACAGGGAGCGATATTATAGTAGTTATATTCCTGTACATAGGGGCAGTATTATAGTAGTTATATTCTTGTACATAGGGGGCAGCAATATAGTAGTTATATTCTTGTACATAGGGGCAGTATTATAGTAGCTATATTCTTGTACATAGGAGCAGTATTATAGTAGTTATATTCTTGTACATAGGGGCAGTATTATAGTAGTTATATTCTTGTACATAGGGGCAGTATTATAGTAGTTATATTCTTGTACATAGGGGGCAGTATTATAGTAGTTATATTCTTGTACATAGGGGCAGTATTATTGTAGTTATATTCTTGTACATAGGGGCAGTATTATAGTAGCTATATTCTTGTACATAGGGGGCAGTATTATAGTAGTTATATTCTTGTATATAGGGGCAGTATTATAGTAGATATATTCTTGTACATAGGAGGCAGTATTATAGTAGTTATATTCTTGTATATAGGGGCAGTATTATAGTAGATATATTCTTGTACATAGGAGGCAGTATTATAGTAGTTATATTCTTGTATATAGGGGCAGTATTATAGTAGTTATATTCTTGTATATAGGGGCAGTATTATAGTAGATATATTCTTGTACATAGGGGGCAGTATTATAGTAGTTATATTCTTGTATATAGGGGCAGTATTATAGTAGATATATTCTTGTACATAGGAGGCAGTATTATAGTAGTTATATTCTTGTATATAGGGGCAGTATTATAGTAGTTATATTCTTGTATATAGGGGCAGTATTATAGTAGATATATTCTTGTACATAGGAGGCAGTATTATAGTAGTTATATTCTTGTATATAGGGGCAGTATTATAGTAGTTATATTCTTGTATATAGGGGGCAGTATTATAGTAGTTATATTCTTGTACATAGGAGCAGTATTATAGTAGTTATATTCTTGTACATAGGAGCAGTATTATAGTAGTTATATTCTTGTATATAGGGGCAGTATTATAGTAGTTATATTCTTGTACATAGGGGCAGTATTATAGTAGCTATATTCTTGTACATAGGGGGCAGTATTATAGTAGTTATTTTCTTGTACATATTGGCAGTATTATAGTAGTTATATTCTTGTACATAGGGGCAGTATTATAGTAGCTATATTCTTGTACATAGGGGCAGTATTATAGTAGCTATATAATATATACAGCGTTCTCCGTGTTTTCCCATTAATACCAGTGTTTATCCTTCGCTTGTTCTTACATCACTTCTCTAGGACTATAAACCTGATTGTATAGCTCTTAGTCAGTGTCTTGCGCTCGTGCTATAAATTCTGCATTTCATTGGTTCGTATATTTGTACATTGTTATTTCATGGCTCCAAATCTTCCTTTCTATTTCTACAAACACCCGCCTGCTCATATATGCAAGCCCATAAGATATACAGTGTTTGTGTGGGAAGTTTGGAGCCTGTTAGACTTTATGTTTCATAATATTTAACATTGTCCCAGTTGCTTGGTTACAGTCGTATAATACTGAGACCTCGGAACTGTCGTGGTAAAAATGCATTAAAATTTTGAAATATTATTTTGACTTTTTTTTTTAATTGCGCTGTTTCTTTTTCTTGGGTAAGTAAAGATTTAATTTTAATTTTTAAAGTTTAATTTTGGAGGATATTTGGGGTCAATAGGTGCATTATTGAACATGTACAGCCCCCAGTGAAGACAAAGGGGTTAAGTCCTGCAATATATACAATGACGTCTGTAATGCGCTGTGCAATTTATGGCGCCATATAGTATAATAAATAGACATCTGTAGGTCATTGATAACAAGTAATTAACCCATGTGTTGCCTGTTGTTCTAGAGATGTAGATTAGTAAGCATAGTAATAAAAAACCCCTGTGACGACTCGGTGTCTGGCCACTTGTGTTGGGGGTGAACTGTTGTTAATTAGGCCAGACGTATAGGTCCTATTGATTGTTAAATCAAGAGAAGTTAGACATTGTCTCTTCCCAGACTGATCGGAGCCCTATTGTCTGTAAATGTGGATTGCCTCAGCACCTCTGATTGCATAGTTCAGAGAAAAATTATGCAGTCGGAGCAATGAGAAAGCAGCCATCTCCACCAATCCTGAACGAGAACTGAGTGGTATAAAAGGGTCTTGCTTCTGTCTCAACGATTAGACTCTACAAGACCCCAGGTGAGGAGCTTCGGTTCCAGCTGAAGGAATCACTAAATTGCTTCACTTAAGAAGGATTCTACATAATCTCAGCCGAGGAGCTTCGGTTCTGACTCAGGAAACACAGAACTGCTCCCCTTTGGATATCCAACAGGATTTCAGTTTAGGAGTCACGGTTCCAGCTGACGGTTCACAGAACTGCTTCCTAAGCTTACCGCTATCTCTCCTCAGTGAGTGCCCACCAAAAGCGGACTGGGATAGTTGGCCCTGGAAGCCCTGCAATCATGAACATTGTAATCCCTGGTGGGCCAGTGGAAGGGTGACACTCTGTCGCTTGTACCATCTTGTGTTCTTACTGGGAATGTACAATATATTTTTGCCTGTTGGTGACCAATAAAGTCTTACCAATGTGTGGTCTCCTCACCCTGTGTTGTCTAAATAATGTTTTGCCCATGGCGGTCAGTGGCATAAGCCCTGGTCCGTGCGGTCTTTATAATGACAGTCGGTCAGTGGACGAGAGCAGCCACAGACCCTCGTGTCTGCACAACCTTCTTGGTTTCTGACCCCAAATCCTACTTAATTAGGAACTCTCTTTGACGTCAGAAGTATTCATATCTTGTGCCCTTTTCCACATTTTTCACATTATACCCACAAACAGAAATGTATTTTATTGGAATTTGATGTGTACTAACACTAAGTGCAAGTATTTGTCAAGGGTAAAGGAAATGATTCCTGGTTTTCTAAAATTCTTTAAATATATTTAATATATTTAATAATAAATATATATATATATATATATATATTGTATAATATATAATCTGAAAATTCTGAGGTGCATTTGTATTCAGCCCCCTGTCATCTGATCCCCTAAATAAAATCCCGAGTGTCCAATTGCCTCCAGAAGTCACAGTAAAATGAGTACTACTGTGTAATTTATACTCAGTGTAACTACAGAAGTTCTGTGGCAGCCTCTGAGGTTTGTTGAGAACATCAGGGAACAAACAACATCATGAAAACCAAGGAACCCACCAGACAGGTCAGGGATAAAGAGGAGAAGCGTAAAGCTGGGTTAGGTTATAAAAAATAGCCCAAACTCTGAACATCTCACAGAGCACTGTTCAAACCATCATCCAAAAATGGAAGGAGCACAGAACAACTTCAACCTAGGAACATACTAAGGAACACACTAGACATGTCAGGGATAAAGACATGAAAAAGAGTAAAGCAGGGTTAGGATATAAAAAAAATAGCCCAAGCTCTGAACATCTCATGGAGCACTGTTCAATCCATCATCTAAAAATGGAAGGTGTGCGGCACAACTTCAAACCTGCCAAGACATTGCGTCCACCGAAACAGACATCCCAAGAAGGAGAACACTAATGATAGAAGCCGCTGAGAGGCTAATGGTCACTGGAGGAGCTGCAGAGATCACAGCCCATGGAGGGAGAATCTGAAGTCCCATTTTCTGTTTACAAAAAGCCATGTAGGGGATGTGGAGACACGGGGCTCAGTGGGTGCTCTCGTCCACTAAAACCCGCCGCCTTTAGAAAGACAGCGTGGCTCAGGGCTCATCCCAACTGAACGCCGGCCTCCTTAACCGTGGGCGTAACACTACTCAGACAACACAGGGTGAGGGAACCACAATAATTAGACTTTATTGGATCCTCAAACAATTAACGGCACATAACACATAACCAGCAAAACACAAATGTAACAGGCAACAGAGTCTCACCCTTCCGCTGGCTCACCAGGGATTTAGAATGTCCATGCCTCAGAGCTTCCAGGGCCGCTTACTCCAGTCCAGCAGCACCCCGCTTTTGGCGGGCACCCACCGAGAAAGGAATAATGCCAGATTCAGGAAGCTGTGTGAGGTCTGCAAAGTCTGTAACAGGTGACTGAACTGTCCCAACCTGAGTGTCCTCCTTAGGTAGTCCTGGTTTGATGTTATAATCCTGGCAGCCGGAGTCGAAATCCCTAGGCTGTGGATATGGTCTCCAACCGGAACCGGGGTCCCTAGATTGAAGCCATAAGATATCCTGATCCTCTAGTCAGCTCCAAAGAGCTTAGACTGGATCCATCAGCATCCATCAACCTTCATCAACCCTGGTGGCTTAAAGAAGTCCCTTTTATAGCCATAACCTTCCCTTAGGATAGACTGCGTCCTCATCGATTGGTTGGACAAGATTGCTTCTCCCATTGGATGAATTTCAAGCTGCATGGATAATGTTCATTTAATTGATGTGCATAGAAAGACTCAGTATATCTACATGGAGTCGGCAAGTCACCGACTAGACAATGGCTACTAGGGTAATTACATTATCAATACACAACTACAATACAATGGTTACTGGAAAAGTCTGGAGAACAATACATCTGGCTTTCAGTGGCCAACACAATTACATTGAGTCAATAAGAGTCTTGTAGAAACAATGAGGGACTTATCCCCCGTCTATAAACAATCTATCATCCTGTCTGGCTGAATTTTAAGAAACTTTAACCCATGAGAGTCCATGTCGTCACATTCCTCCCCCTTCTTAATATTAGCCAGACATGATAGGCTTCCGATCATCCTTCTCCTCTTGACGGCATTGTCCTTTTTAATGGTGAGGTCAGCAACAGAGGCTTGCATCTATTCACCTCCCCCTGATTACCTTCCCTAAGTTGAGCAGCCATATTTCGGACAAGCACTAAGGTGGGGTCCATGAGTTGGGCCTGCACAAATCTCCCACTATCAATCCTGCCCCAGTCAATAGTCACAGTGTGGTTAGGCTTACTCACGGTTCTTGGCTCAGAAGTGGATGATGGAGACCGGGAATGCAAACCATCCCTGGAAAAGATGTTAGAAAGATCCACATCAGGGTCCTGCTTGGCTTGGAGGTGGGTGATGGCTGCTTCAAACTGACTGGATAGTCCTTGTCCTAGGTCATTCTCCAAAATGACTGGTGTGAGCAGGTAATTCACAAGCCCCACTTTCACTTCCCTTTGAGTGGTACCCGAAACAACAGGCTTGGTGGGGCCATTTATGAACCCCACTTCAACTTCATCCTGGCTAGTCCCCGAAACAACAGGTGTGGGGAGGCTGTCCATAAACTCCATATGGACCTCTTCCTGGTCAGACCCCAAAGTAACTGGTCTGGGGACGGTGTCCATAAGCTCCACATCAGCCTTGCTCTGATTAGTCTCCACAATGACAGGTATGGGGAGGCTTATCACAATCCCCACATCGATCACTTCCTGGTTAGTTCCCAAAATAACTGTTGTGGGGTTGGTGTCCATAAGCTCCACATCAGCCTTGCTCTGATTAGTCTCCACAATGACAGGTATGGGGAGGCTGTTCACAATCTCCACCTCGACCTCTCCCTGGTCGGTCCTTAGGTCCAACTGCACACATGCCAGAGGGACATCTGAGCGCTGGCCCTCAGCCAGGGAGATGGATAATTGGGAATCTGGTAAAGGGTCTTCTGGGGAAACAATAACTGGGCTTACCAGAGTGATGGAAAATCCAATGTCTCGAAGTCCATGATCCTGTATATCACCGACCTTGACCTTCTGGATGTGGGGATGGAGGTTGGCTGGTGTACGGTGTCCGGCCTGCCGTAGGGTGTGAACTGGACAAACCACTTCTTCAGCTATTGGTGTTTCTTGGGAGTAGCATTCCTCAGGTCTCGTTGGTTCATCTCGGCATATGTTGACTGGTTGGAGTGGCAGACGGGCTCCAAGCATGCGGCCTCGGTTTTGGAGACAATCTTTATCTATATGTCCATTGCACCCACATGTATAACAGCGCCATAGATTGGGCGAGTCACAGGCCCTGTTTGTAGTCCTTTGTTTTGGTGCAGCTTCTGCTGGGTAGCGGGACCATCCTTCTCGACCGGCTGGTGTTAGCAGTACGGCAGCTGGAATTCCATAAACATATTCCAGAACATAAGCCCTCTCTTCTCTTGAGGATCTAGGCCCCAATGCATCCAACAATGCTGTGGCTTGGGCCATTTTGGACAAAGTTGATTCCCGATTGTCACTAGATCCATGATGTGGCACATAGTTTAAATCCTCTGGGTCAATATCGGCAGGATCCTCATCGTCCTCTGCATCATTCTGGGCATCCCAACGGACTAATTTCTGGATCAAGTCCGACCGAGTCTCAGCGTTCCAGTAGATAATCTTTCGCCTCTGGCACAGATCCTGTAGCATCCATTTACTGCTGCGGTCGTAACTCCTCTCTGGTCCTTGTCCCATGGCTGAGCTGGTGGGGTTGGACATGGCAGCGTCCGAAACCTGAATGCCTCCCCTATGGCCTGCTGGGTATGCTTATGTGCCTCCCTGGTTGTTGAGCCCTGGACGGTGTCCGAAAACACCAGTCCACTGCAGCTCCCCTGGGTAAACCAGGCTGAGTAGTATCCCACCGCTGCCACCAATTGTGGAGACACGGGGCTCAGTGGGTGCTCTCGTCCACTAAAACCCGCCGCCTTTAGAAAGACAGCGTGGCTCAGGGCTCATCCCAACTGAACGCCGGCCTCCTTAACCGTGGGCGTAACACTACTCAGACAACACAGGGTGAGGGAACCACAATAATTAGACTTTATTGGATCCCCAAACAATTAACAGCACATAACATATAACTAGCAAAACACACAAATGTAACAGGCAACAGAGTCTCACCCTTCCGCTAGCTCACCAGGGATTTAGAATGTCCATGCCTCAGAGCTTCCAGGGCCGCTTACTCCAGTCCAGCAGCACCCCGCTTTTGGCGGGCACCCACCGAGAAAGGAATAACGCCAGATTCAGGAAGCTGTGTGAGGTCTGCAAAGTCTGTAACAGGTGACTGAACTGTCCCAACCTGAGTGTCCTCCTTAGGTAGTCCTGGTTTGATGTTACAATCCTGGCAGCCGGAGTCGAAATCCCTAGGCTGTGGATATGGTCTCCAACTGGAACCGGAGTCCCTAGATTGAAGCCATAAGATATCCTGATCCTCTAGTCAGCTCCAAAGAGCTTAGACTGGATCCATCAGCATCCATCAACCTTCATCAACCTTGGTGGCTTAAAGAAGTCCCTTTTATAGCCATAACCTTCCCTTAGGATAGACTGCGTCCTCATCGATTGGTTGGACAAGATTGCTTCTCCCATTGGATGAATTTCAAGCTGCATGGATAATGTTCATTTAAATGATGTGCATAGAAAGACTCAGTATATCTACATGGAGTCGGCAAGTCACCGACTAGACAATGGCTACTAAGGTAATTACATTATCAATACACAACTACAATACAATGGTTACTGGAAAAGTCTGGAGAACAATACATCTGGCTTTCAGTGGCCAACACAATTACATTGAGTCAACAAGAGTCTTGTAAAAACAATGAGGGACTTCTCCCCCATCTATAAGCAATCTATCATGCTGTCTGGCTGAATTTTAAGAAACTTTAACCCATGAGAGTCCATGTCGTCACAGGGGACACATTGATCAGTAGAAGAAGATGCTTCTCTGGTCAGATGAGACCTAAAGAGATCTTTTTGGCCTAAATGTTAAACGCTATTTGTGGTGCAAACTAACACTGAGCATCACCCTGAAAACCCGATCCCCACCGTCACTCATGGTGGAAGCAGCTTCCTGCTGTGGGGAGGCTTTTCTTCAGCAGAGGCAGGGAAGTTGTCAGAGGTGATGGGAAGATGGATGGAGCTAAATACAGGGCAATCCTGGAGGAAAACCTGATAGAGGCGGTAAAAGACTTGAGACTGGAGCGTAGGTTCATGTTCCAGGAGGACAACGACCCTCAACATCCTGCAGAGCTACAATGGAGGGTTTAGATCAGAGCATATTTCTGTGTGTGAGCGGCCGAGTCCCAGTCCAGACCTAAATCCACCGATAAAATGTGGAAAATGGAAAATGTCACCTCTAGATGTGCAAAGCTGGAGAGACCCCCAAAGACAGAGAAAGGTGGTCCTACAAAGTATTGACTCTGGGGGCTGAATACAAAAATACACAACATTTTTCAAATTTATATTTTTAAAATATGTATAAAACCTTGTATCCTTTTATTTTACACTTCACAAAAACTTGTACTTACTTTGGGTAAATCATATAAAAGCCGAATAAAATACATTTGCGTTTGTGGGTGTAATGTGAGAAAATTTGAAAAAGTTCATGGGGTATGAATACTTTTTCAAAGCACTGTATATCAGTCTGGGACAGGCTCACTGACTGCTAATTGAGATCTTAGCTTAAATGATGGGTCCGGCAACTAGAATGTCCTTCCAAAATATCTATCTTTATACCCTAACCATTTTTTAATTTTGTTTTATTATACATTACCCTAAATTTCTCACCATCTAGTTAATGCACAAATGTGCTTTTTATTTACTGCACTTCCTATGATGTTTCATTGGAGTCTCCAATGTGATGACACAGGAAGCTGGGACTGCAGTCACTCCCCATAGCGTCCATCACCCTGCCTTGAACAGGGATGTCATCAGGCGACAGCTGCAGGTACTTACTAGTTTCTTGCATCTTCACCCTCTGAAGACGTCCTGGATCCATGTTGAAAGATGCTGTGAGAGAAGTGACTGCAGCGCTGGCTTTCTGCTTCTACTGTGTCTCTATAGCTGTCATAGCATCTGTGAAAGACATTGTCAAGGGGCAGAGTAATGTATTAGTAATGTGCCTATCCTGGTCCCCATCCTGTAGTAATGCTCCATTTTGGTCCTCATCCTGTAGTAATGTGTCCATCCTTGTTCCCTGTAAGAATGAGCCCATCCTTGTCCCCATCCTGTAGTAATGTGCCCATCTTGGTCCCCTGGTTGTAATGTGCCCCATCTTTGTCCCGATCCTGTAGTAGTATGCCCCATCTTGGACCCCTTCATGTAGAAATGTTCCCTTCCTTGTCCTCACCCTATAGTAATGTTCACATCCTGGTCCCCCATTCTGCAGTAATGTGCCCATCCTGGTCTTCTTCTTGTAGTGTAGTAATGTGCCCATCCTGATCCTCTTCTTGTATTAATGTGGCCATCCTGGTCCTCGTCTTGTAGTAATGTTCCCATCCTGTAGTAATGTTCCCATACTTATCCTCATCCTGTAGTAATGTTCCCATCTTTATCCTCATCCTGTAGTAATGTGCCCATCCTTCTCCCCTTGTAGTAATGTCCCATCCTGTAGTATTTTCTCCTTTTATGCTGTTCCTCATAGCAAGCGCGGCGAGGAAGGGCCGCCCGATACCCGTTGTTTCCACTCCGGGGGGTGTAAGTGGCCTCCGTGCCTTGCAGAGCGACAACTCCTTCATCCTCCTCCGAAACGGGCTCGGTGTCAGGCCCGGAATCACTATCGTCTGTCTCTGCGCCAGGCGGGTTGCCACCAGCTGCCGCAGCTTCCAGGCTTGTCACTCTCTCGGCCACGGTCTCGAAGGGGTGTACGCCCGATGGACCAGGCGCAGCGCGGTGCACGGGCAAGGAGGGCAGAGGTGGCATGGGGGCCAGGGGCAGACCGGGTCCCTCAGCCGCAGCGGCCGGTCCCTCGGGGACATAGGGGCGTGGGTCACTCACCAGCTCCTCCATCATGGCCTCCATTCCATTCCATACACTCGTGCAACTGCAGCTGCATCCTCCACCTCCGCGGTCCACTGTTCCATCAACCGGCAGATCTGGTCCCGGTAGTGTCGGCAGATCCCTGCTGTCCGGGCCCTCAGCCATGCCGCTGTTCCGGGCACCGGTTCGGTAGCCTCCGCATAGCTAGGGGGAGAGGCCATTCTTTGCAGGGGTCGGCAGATCGTGGGGCCCCAGCGTCCTTGTAAGGGGTAGTCGGACCCCTGGTAGTGAAGGAGCGGTTTTTCCCCCCCTGAAGACGCCACAAAGTATGGTGGTAAATGTTGATGGTAAAATGTTACCTGTCATAAACTGTTTCCCCACTAGGTGCCAGTGTAGAGCAGTGGTTCCCCTGGTAACAGTGGCAGGGAAGGAAGGGGCAGGGCAGCCTAGGTGGGGAAGGAAGGGTTCTGAATGCAGAGTCCAGTGTGCAGTGAGATGTGAGAGGCGAGCAAGCTCGGTCTGAGGTGACGGGGCAGAGTGTGGGAGTGAGACGAGGCAGTCAGCCTGAGTGAGTACTCTTGGCTAGAAAGCAGAGGAAACCCATGAGAAACGGTGGAAGAGTTGGGACTAGTCCGGAGCCGGTGGTGTGTACTAGAGTGGAGTGCAGCTATCAGGGGGATAACAAGTGGCCCCTGCAGGCGAAGGTTAGTGCCCTGACAAAGAAGTGGAGAGGTGAGAACTTATCCAGAGCCGGTAGTGTGTGCTGGATCTGCCCTACAGTAAATCCGGGTTAGAGCGCAGCTACTAGGGGGTTAACGTATGTCCCCTGCAGGCAAAGGAAAGTGCCCGTAGAGAAAAAGGAAACCGTTTTTGTAGAAAAGGACCTGTAACTTGTAACGTACTAAAGTAAACCTGCTGCAAACAGAAAGATGGAAGCTTTGTTTAATAAATCGGTGTTTGGTTTACCCGCTGCCTGCAATTGTCTCTTTCCTGAAAGTGAAGAAGGAGCTGGAGAGCACAGAAAGAACGCTGTCATGAATGGGCCCCATGCATCCACACTCTGCCCCAACAACACACCTGTTTTGCAAGTGACGGCCAGGCCGGGGTTCAGCCTGCGGCCCACAAGGCGAGGGGACCCGACTACACCCCCTGAGGCGCCCCCTGCCCCCGTTACATTTTGGCGTAGTCGGCAGGATCAAGCCCGCAGAAGAGAAACCCCGAGCAGAGACCAAGTGGTGCCTGATGTACTGAACAGGCCACAAGATGGCGGCAAGATGGCGGCCGTCCTCATGGATTTAGTGAAGGCGCGAAAAGTGGGTGCCAAACGAAAAGCGCTGGGCTGGCCTGTAAGGAAGAAGCCCGGAGTGCACCGCCCAAAGAGGGGAGGTGCTTGCCCCGAGATACTGCAGAGGTCTAGAGACGTGGGCGGCGCCGCAAGAAAGAAGAGGCGTCGCAAACGCTGTGCCGACCTGGTGGGTGAGGCCGGGGGCGGAGTATGGGCAGAAGCGGGAAAAGAAGAACCGCCTCCACCTTCCCCAGCGCGATTGCAACCCCGGCAGTGGAAGAAGAAGCAAACTCCAATACCTGGACCAAGCAGAATGGAGAACAGAGCGTGGCGCGCTCAGCATAAGCAAGCGCTCGCTGAAGCCTGTGGGCTGAAGAGTACCCCGACGGTCGCGCCAAAAGCGGCCGCCGAACCTACGGCTGGAGACAAGCCAAGAGAAGCATCGGCATTACTGGTGATACATCAGAGTATGGTGTCGCACCCGGTAGTTGTTGTCGGCAGCCCACTGCGGTCCCGTCCAGCTACCCCCTCACACCCGCAGGAGGCTGAAGGGCCTGAACCGGAGAAGGAAGTACCGGAGCCATCGGGTTATGAGCCGTTTCGTAGGCTACCCCGCTTACCTGGACAGTCCCTCTCCGACCATGTGAGGGCCCAGCGGGCCGAATGGCTGCGTGCATACCACCCAGCGTGAAGAGGTGGTCATCCAGAAGAGACGTCTGTTTGCTGTTAGGAGCCAGCGAATGTTACAGCTCAAGCAACGTTAAAAGTACTGAACCCGGGAGGAGCTTAATGCAGAACTGTGCGTGGACTCCTTCCGTGACTGTTAAGAAGGAATCTTGTTGTCCTGTTGTTTTCTGCCCACCCAAGGACCGGGAGCGCTTGGAAATAGCCTCCGGGCAGAAGGTCAGCTAAGACCAGGAGCGCCTGAGGAGGGCCTCCGGGCAGATGTGCGACTAAGACCGGGAGCTTCCCTGGAGGGACTCCGGGCACCAAACTTGTGTGCCAGTCTGTGTGTTTTAAGTATTGTGTTTTCCTACATGTGTTGTTTTGCAGGTACGAACCTCGCCAGGAGGCTGAGGTTAAAGAGGGGAGGAATGTAAGGGGTAGTCGGACCCCTGGTAGTGAAGGAGCGGTTTTTCCCCCCCTGAAGACGCCACAAAGTATGGTGGTAAATGTTGATGGTAAAATGTTACCTGTCATAAACTGTTTCCCCACTAGGTGCCAGTGTAGAGCAGTGGTTCCCCTGGTAACAGTGGCAGGGAAGGAAGGGGCAGGGCAGCCTAGGTGGGGAAGGAAGGGTTCTGAATGCAGAGTCCAGTGTGCAGTGAGATGTGAGAGGCGAGCAAGCTCGGTCTGAGGTGACGGGGCAGAGTGTGGGAGTGAGACGAGGCAGTCAGCCTGAGTGACTACTCTTGGCTAGAAAGCAGAGGAAACCCATGAGAAACGGTGGAAGAGTTGGGACTAGTCCGGAGCCGGTGGTGTGTACTAGAGTGGAGTGCAGCTATCAGGGGGATAACAAGTGGCCCCTGCAGGCGAAGGTTAGTGCCCTGACAAAGAAGTGGAGAGGTGAGAACTTATCCAGAGCCGGTAGTGTGTGCTGGATCTGCCCTACAGTAAATCCGGGTTAGAGCGCAGCTACTAGGGGGTTAACGTATGTCCCCTGCAGGCAAAGGAAAGTGCCCGTAGAGAAAAAGGAAACCGTTTTTGTAGAAAAGGACCTGTAACTTGTAACGTACTAAAGTAAACCTGCTGCAAACAGAAAGATGGAAGCTTTGTTTAATAAATCGGTGTTTGGTTTACCCGCTGCCTGCAATTGTCTCTTTCCTGAAAGTGAAGAAGGAGCTGGAGAGCACAGAAAGAACGCTGTCATGAATGGGCCCCATGCATCCACACTCTGCCCCAACAACACACCTGTTTTGCAAGTAATGGCCGGGCCGGGGTTCAGCCTGCGGCCCACAAGGCGAGGGGACCCGACTACACCCCCTGAGGCGCCCCCTGCCCCGTTACATCCTTATCTGTATAGCCGCGGCTACATGCGACCAGTCGCCATTTCGTCCCCTCTAGCCTCTTTCCGGCCCCTCCTCTATCGGGGCGGGGTTTTGGCCTTCGCGCCTCTGCTACTCGAGAAGACGCTCGAGCGGGAACTTTTCGCGCCAAAGATGGCGACTTCTGAAATTTTCCGGCCGGATACCTCCGGCGGTCACAAGGCGCACCTCTACCCAACGGCAGAGCGGTAAGATCCTGTTCGTGACGCCAAGTTGTTGCGGGCGGAGGAGGGGACGCCGCGCTCTCCCACTGCTCGGGTCCGGCTGCCGCTGCGGCTGCTGCGGCCTGCTGCTGCTGCTGCTCGGTGTCTCGAGCGATGGGCCGGATCCCGGGGACTCGAGCGGCGCTCCTCGCCCGTGAGTGAAAGGGGATTGGGATTTGGGATAGTTTATTGTCCGTGACGCCACCCACGGTTGTGGTGATTAAGTGGACACCACCGCTGCTCTGTCTGGGGAGCCCGGGAGTGGTGGTATGGAGCAGCCAGTTGTTGATTTGCCCCTCCGTGGGTAGGGGTTTTGGTGCTCCCGGGGCCCAGTGATGGTGTTGGTATGGTGGACAGGCGGGTATGGGGCCTGTGGAGGTGCAGGGGCGCAGGGGCAGCGCTGTGCCGCACGGCACGGAGGTACTCACTCAGCCAGTAAACACGACACAGTTCTCGGTAAACAAACGGCTGGTTGGACGGGTCCCTCGGACGGTTACGGTGCTGCGGTTCCCTGCAGTTAGCGGTGACTGTCTCTTCCCTGCACCTATGTAAAGTCTCTTGGTAGCGATGGGTCCCCACCGGTTACCCACTCCTCGGCTTCAATCTGGGCCGAAGGAGCCCTACTTTGCCCGCAGGCGCTGGCCCTGGGAAACTGGTGCCCTGGCGGTGGCGGTGTCTCCCCTTCACGGTCGGGCTGTTGCCTTCAATCGGGACTTGGTTGTTAGGAGACAGAGGTCCCCTTCACTGACGGATTTGGCAAATTATGGCGACTCCTAGCCTTGCCGGGATCCGAAAGGCCCCTGCCCTGGTGCTGACTGTTCTTCGTATACTGCTCCGGTACCGCCGGGTCACCACCCGTCCGCGGTCCTTCCAGCAACCTCCAAACAGTCCCCCTGCAGACTATCACCGCCGTCTGCTGACCTTGCTGTCTCAGTCCGGGGCACACACCCGGACCAGCTTCAGGCTTTACAACTGTCACTTTTCTGTCACTCTAAGGGTATGTGCGCACGTTGCTTTTTACCTGCTTTTTACCTACTTTTTTGCTGCTTTTTCTTCTGCGCTGTTTAATGCCAAAATGGATGTGTTCTTCTATTCAAGCAAAGTCTATGGGAATTTGGGTTTCTTATTCACACTATGTTGTTCAAAATGCTGCCTTTTTGTGGCAGAACTTTGGTCAAAAACTCAGCTTTGCAGTGCAAAACCCAAATGGCAAAAACAATTGACATGTTGCTTCTTTGAAAAGCTGAGTTTTTGACCAAAGTTCGGCCACAAAAAGGCAGCATTTTGAACAACATAGTGTGAACAAGAAACCCAAATTCCCATAGACTCTGCTTGAATAGAAGAACACATCCATTTTGGCATTAAACAGCGCAGAAGAAAAAGCAGCAAAAAAGCAGGTAAAAAGCAGGTAAAAAGCAACGTGCGCACATACCCTAACTCTCCACTTCACCTCCTTCTACTTCCTCCTCCTAAACTCATCTGCCTGGCTCTTCCCGCCTCCAGGGCTGTGAACTCCTCGGTGGGCGGAGCCAACCGCCTGGCCAACCCCCTGGTGTGGACATCAGCCCCTGGAGGAAGGCAACAAGGATTTTAGGTTAGCCTGGTGTTCCTGCAGGGAATGTGGAGTGCATGTGATGTTGTGACCTGTGACCCCTGGCTTGCCCAGGGCGTCACACAAGCGGTTGCTTCCACAGGACCGGCGCTGACGAGGTACAGAACCCTAGGGCAGATATATAAATGCTCATATATAAATGCTCATAGGATGCCGCCGAGGAGACAGGCCACAGTTATCAGCAGTATCACTCACCTGTTGCTGAGGAGTCAGGCCACATTTACCTGCAGTATCACTCACCTGTTGCTGAGGAGTCAGGCCACATTTACCTGCAGTATCACTCACCTGTTGCTGAGGAGTCAGGCCACAGTTATCAGCAGTATCACTCACCTGTTGCTGAGGAGTTAGGCCACATTTACCTGCAGTATCACTCACCTGTTGCTGAGGAGTCAGGCCACACTTATCAGCAGTATCACTCATATGTTGGAGAGGCCTCTCATCTGTCTGTGAACTTCAGTTGTATTGTCCAGAGCAGACCCAGGTCAATAAGATAACTAAGGCCCGCTGCACCATCGTAGTGGGTAACCGTCCATGCACCTCACACCAGTTTGGCACCAGAATATTTGAGACTGAGGCAGGGCCTGAAGATAGTTTAGGTCGGCATAGTAACCCTGTCAGGCCGCAGTTACTGCACAATCACCATTTGGGACCACTGTTTCCATGACTACATCATCTAACTGCACCATTGAGGCTTCTGTGCGGCCCACAACAACCTCCCTTACACCTCGGTGCCGCTCAGGCCTGTCACAGACTTTAGGCCATAATTGAGCTCATCCAGGAGGAGATTGTGAAGAACAATATAAGTACGTGTTGTTTGTTCATGTTTTTAGTCTCTATTTCCGGCTAAGCAGTCATTGCATATAGTAAGTTATTTGGTCATTCCCGGTGAATCTTGGGAAGGGTCCTCCATTAATGAGCACTGTGTTTATATTGGGGCTGGGGAATAGTCAGTTGGGGATTATAGTGACTTCATCTTGAGTTTGTAAGCTGTTGTGCTATACCGCGGGCCGCTCATATCACACCCATCCAATTGTTTCATGTTCAAGGGTATTACAGTGGGTACGGAAAGTATTCAGACCATTTACATTTTTCACTTTTTGTTTTGTTGCAGCCATTTGGTAAATTCAAAAAAGTTATTTTTTTTCCTCATTACTGTACACTCTGCCCCCATCCCCCATCTTGACAGAAAAAAACAAATGGAGAACGTTTTGCAAATTTATGTGACAAGAAAAACTGATATATCACATGGTTATAAGTATTCAGCCCCTTTGCTCAGTATTGAGTAGAGGCGCCCTCCCTTTTGAGCTAGTACAGCCATGAGTCTTCTTGGGATCCTGGATTTGGGGATCCTCGGCCATTGCAGATCCTCTCCAGTTCCGTCAGGTTGGATGGTGAACATTGGTGGCCGCCATTTTCAGGTGTCTCCAGAGATGCTCAATTGGGTTTAGGTCAGGGCTCTGGCTGGGCCAGTCAAGAATGGTCACAGAGTTGTTCTGAAGCCACTCCTTTGTTATTTTAGCTGTGTGCTTAGGGTCATTGTCTTGTTGGAAGATGAACCTTTAGCCAAGTCTGAGGCCAGAGCACTCTGGAAGAGGTTTTCTTCCAGGATATCTCTTTACTTGGCTGCATTCATCTTTCCTTCAATTGCCACCAGTCGTCCTGCCCCCATAGCATGATGCTGCCACCACCATGCTTCACTGTGGGGATGGTATTGGGCAGGTGATGAGCAGTGCCTGGTTTTCTCCACACATACCGCTTAGAATTATCACCAAAAAGACCTATCTTCATCTCATCAGACCAGAGAATCTTATTTCTTATAGTCTGGGAGTCCTTCATGTGTTTTTTTTTTTGCAAACTCTATGTGGGCTTTCATATTTCTTGCACTGAGGAGAGGCTTCCGTCGGGCCACTCTGTCATAAAGGCCCAACCAGTGGAGGCTGCAGTGATAGGTGACTTTGTGGAACTTTCTCCCATCTCCCTACTGCATCTCTGGAGCTCAGCCACAGTGATCTTGGGGTCCTTCTTTACCTCTCTCACCAAGGCTCTTCTCCCACATTTACTCAGTTTGGCTGGACGGCCAGGTCTAAGAAGAGTTCTGGTGGTCCCACACCTTTCATTGAAGGATTATGGAGGCCACTGTGCTCTTAGGGACCTTGAGTACTGCAGACATTCTTTTGTAACCTTGGCCAGATCTGTGCCTTGCCGCAATTCTGTCTCTGAGCTTCTTGGGCAGTTCCTTTGACCTCATGATTCTCATTTGGTGTGACATGCAGTGTGAGCTTTGAGGTCTTATATAGACAGGTGTGCGCCTTTCCAAATCACGTCTTATCAGTTTAATTAAACATAACTGGACTCCAATGAAGGAGGAGAATCATCTCGAGGAGGATCACAAGGAAATGGACAGCATAGGACTTACATATGAGTGTCTGAGCAAAGGGGCTGAATACTTATGACCATGTGATATTTCATCTTTTCTTCTTTAATAAATTTGCAAAAATTTCTAAAGTTGGATTATCCAGGCATGCCGGTAGGTCACGCATAGGGTATATACTATAGTAGAGCCATATCGTAGGGCGCCATGCTGCACAGCACAAGGGTCTCGGCCTTTTGGCTGAGTGTATTTGGATTTTCCCTTGGTGTTTTCCTTTATTTTAGTTTTGTTCTTTTACATATTAAATTTATTAATATCTAGAAGTAAAATACTTTAGTTGGTTGATCTAGAGTTGGAGCCATTCTTTTCCTGTTTGTGACTTTGCTGTATCCTAAAAGAGCCCATTCCGGTACACGGCTTACACTTTCACCCAGTGGCCCATGAAAACCTGGAGCCGGCCCTAGCTACAGACCTCACATCGCCAGCTGCAGAGCTCCTATATAATGGCTAATCTGCAGCCACGGATCCCATTACTACAACACCTCCCTCCATATACCCCACGGAATCACAGGCAGGACATTGTAACTTTTACACTGATACATGATTGATCAGCAATTTCATTTCTTAGTTACCAAGTCCCAAAACTTCTTAGAGCTTTCTGTATAAACAGCACAATAATCCAGAATGAAGATGAAGGAGCGTCGGTCATCTCGTCTTCTGAAGTGCGGCATCTCTGGAGACATCGGCTTGACACAATGTTTCCTTTTATTATTGCCTGTTTAATGAGTTTTCTGACGTCTCTCCATGTCGGGGTCCATCAGCCTGATGGTTACCTGAGTGACATGAGCCAGAAGGCAGGGAAAGCAGGAGAAGCAGGAATAGGAGGACAAGGAGGAAAACGAGGAAGGAATGGAGGACAAGAAGGAAAATGAGGAGGACAAGAAGGTAAACGAGGAGGACAAGGAGGAAAACGAGGAGGACAAGGATGTAAACGAGGAAGAAAAGGAGGAAAACAAGGAGGACAAGGAGGTAAACAAGGAAGAAAAGGAGGACAAGGAGGAAAACAAGGAGGACAACGAGGAAGAAAAGGAGGACAAGTAGGAAAACGAGAAGGACAAGGAGGAAAACGAGGAGGACAAGGAGGAAAATGAGGAAGAAAAGGAGGATAAGGAGGAAAACGAGTAGGACAAGGAGGAAAATGAGGAGGACAAGGAGGAAAATGAGGAGGACAAGGAGGAAAATGAGGAGGACAAGGAGGAAAATGAGGAAGAAAAGGAGGATAAGGAGGAAAATGAGGAAGAAAAGGAGGATAAGGAGGAAAACAAGGATGACAAGGAGGTAAACGAGGAAGAAAAGGAGGATAAGGAGGAAAACGAGGATGACAAGGAGGTAAACGAGGAAGAAAAGGAGGACAAGGAGGAAAACGAGGAAGGGATAGAGGACAAGAAGGGAAACGAGAACAAGGAGGTAAACTAGGAAGAAAAGGAGGACAAGGAGGAAAACGAGGAGGACAAGGAGGAAAATGAAGATGAAAAGGAGGATAAGGAGAAAAAGAAGGACAAGGAGGACAAGGAGGAAAACGAAGAGGACAAGGAGGTAAACTAATGAGTAGAGAGCTGTGGAAAAGAAGCGCAATAGGGTTTTACCCCAACAACACAGGGGGTAAAGACAGGGAGCAGTAATACTCACCAAATGAAGTTGTGAAAGTCACAACTACTATATAGGCATGGAAAACTGGGATCACGGCAGCAGCAACCCAATCGGCAGATAACAGAGAACAATAGAAGAAAATCGGGTTTTTATCAGCCGCGCCAATGATCACTTCTCAGGTATTCAGATTAATGGATCTTTTATTTTTCACAGGTCTACGCATTTCTGGAGTCTCAGCTCCCTTCCTCAGGACCATCAGGCATAAGAACACATCAGATCAATGGGATTTGATGTGTTCTTATGCCTGATGGTCCTGAGGAAGGGAGCTGAGACTCCAGAAATGCGTAGACTTGTGCAAAATAAAAGATCCATTAATCTGAATACCTGAGAAGTGATCATTGGCGCGGCTGATAAAAACCCGATTTTCTTCTATTGTTCTCTGTTAAGGAGGTAAACTAGGAAGAAAACGAGGAGGACAAGGAAGAAAACGAGGAGGACAAGGAGGAAAACGAGGAAGAAAAGGAGGACAAGCAGGAAAACGAGGAGGAAAAGGAGGAAAATGAGGAGGAAAAGGAGGAAAACGAGGAGGACAAGGAGGACTACCGGCTCCTGGAAAGTGGAAAAAATTCCTACTAAGATACCAATCGTGCTCAGGGGGAAGAGTGTGTGACGTCACGGGGCTCAGCTCGATGCAGGCTACAGAGGCCTATAAAATCAAAAAACCTAACCTACGCGTTTTGAAGGCTGTCTTCTTCCTCCCCCTGAGTGTACTCGTTATCCAAAGAAAGACAGTGGATTACCCCCTTGGTTTGTTCACCCTATTGGGTAGAGCAGTAGAATTGAGCATTATTGTCTTGAGATTTAATTTCATCCCATTGGTCTGGCCTCCACACCAGTCCCTGTGTCTCATGTGGCCCCTTGGGAAAATAATATCCCCCCGCTGCTGTATTATGTATAGCGCTATGGTGTGTATATAGGAAATAAAGATTGCGCCACCCGCGCCGCTGTCCATCTCATTTTGCATCTGTAGATCTGCACCTGTCTGTTAATCACATGACTTATCAGATGATCCATCAAAGCGGATCAACGGACTTGTCACATGATACATCGTTGTCGGGGGCCCTCACCTTCTAAACTGCTCAGGGCTTTGGCTGCTCTTGATCCACCCTTGGTCATATGTATAAAAAAATGACATTAATAACAACATTGTCTCACCCTACAAAAAACAAGGAAGGAGGAAAAAACGAAAACGAAAATTGTCCTTGGCGAGAAGGGGTTAAGATCTCGTTTTATCGACGGTAACTGGTGAAAAAAAAAAAAAGTGATAATTAAGAAATATCAGAGCAAAGTCATTCGAGGGCAAAAGAATAACAATATCTTGATTGTAACATGAATAGGGTACATTAAATAATCTCCTTGAAGTGTCCTTGTCCGGACCGTGGAGCGAATGGGAAAATCTCGGCACTCTGCTTGGAGAATCCAATCTATCCGGTCCTGGGAGGAATCGGTTAATGGATATTTAGTGGAAATGAGTAAACAGGCGTCGCTCCCCGGGGACGGCGGAGATGAGAACCGCGCTCTTTAGGGCTAATTGAGTAACTGGAGTCGGCACTGGGACATTGATTGGAAACGTTGGGTAATTTCTTAATCCACTCGGCGGCCGTCACTTCTCATTCCGCTTTATCATCATATATTTCATTATGGGGATGACAATGTATCGATTGCATTTAACCCAATGTTTACAAAACAAAATAACAAAAACATTCCCCCTAGAAAGAGTCCAAAAGTGCATCCAAGTAGCTACAAAGTATCCTCCCCGAGGAAGAGTGAGTCACATTACATGGAAACCACAGGCGTTCTGCTCCAGCCTGGCGCTGTACACCCCCCCCCCCCCCCCCCCTCCCCAGGCTTTGGACAACGTCCCGACCTAATGCAATCGGTCCAAAAATATTTAGTAAAAACAATGCTGTAAAGCTGACAAGAGGTGTTACAGGACGACAACAAAACTAGTCACAATATGGAGAAAAAAAGCGTGCAAACATTTTGCAGCCTTAAAGGGAAGGTGGAATCAGAAAGGATTTATTGTATAAAGCAGGTTTATAGGTTATTTATATTTTCAGATTTATTTATTTACTAGCTGTAGTACCCGGCGTTGCCCGGGATAGTAACTGTCTCTCTGTCTCTCTCCCAGTCTCTGTCTGTCTCTGTGTGTCTGTCCCTTTCCTTGTCTGTCTCTGTGTGTCTGTCTCTATCCCTTTGTATCTCTATCTCTATACATGTGTGTCCCTGTCTCTATCCATGTCTGTCTGTCTGTCTGTGTTTAGCTGTCAGTGTCTCTCTGTCTCTCTTTGTCTGTCAGTGTCTCTCTCTCTATTTCTGTGGCTGTCAGTTTCTTTCCCCGTCAGTCTCTTTCTCCATCTGTCCTTCTCTTTCCCCATCTGTCCTTCTCTTTCCCCGTCTGTCTCTATCTTTTTCCCTGTTTTTGTCTCTTTCCCTGTTTTTGTCTCTTTCCCTGCCTGTCTCTATCTCTTTCCCTGTCTTTCCTTGTGTCTGTCTCTTTCCCTGTCTTTTTCCTTCTGTCTCTTTTCCTGTTTTTGTCTCTTTCCCTGTTTTTGTCTCTTTCCCTGTCTGTCTCTTTCCCTGTCTGTCTCTGTTTTGTCTCTTTCCCCGTCTGTCTCTCTCTGTCTGTGTCTCTGTCTCTTTCTGTCTCTCTATCCGTCTGCCCACCGACATCTTATTACCTCACACATAAGCTTCTTATACTAACAATTTATTTTGTTCCTATAGCAATCAATCATAGCTCCTATTAATGACCTGTAGGTCGCAGCTCCATTCACTTTAATGGAGGCAGGTTTTTTGGAGAGTAACTGTAAAGTGCGGGGTTAAACTTTCCGGTCAAAACATAGTCTATGACGTTCCTTGAGTCACATGAGGTGTCTGTGCAAAATTTCGTGATTGTAAATGCGACGGTGTGGATTCCTTTTGCGGACATAAACATACATACATACACACACGTACGTACATACATACATACATACATACATACATACATACATACATACATACATACATACACACAGCTTTATAAATTAGATTTTTCATATTTTATTTTCTGATCACAATCAGTATAAGAAATAAATGAGAAATCTTGCAATTCGCACACTGGTCACTGAGGCTAATCTAGACTCGAATTTCATGCTCTTTTTAGAAATCCTTGTGTAGATAAGCAGCAATAGACTCAGACTCCATGTTTTAGGCGATGTTCACACACTATTTCTGCACCAAAGCTGCATATCTTGGCAAAAAAAACCCCGCCTTTTTGATGTGGGTTTTTTCCTTCTGTTTTCCATGCATTCTGGGGTGGAAAAACGCTGCAAAAACATTGACAAAATTGACATGCTGCAGATTTATTTCAGCACCAAATCTGCAAGGGGAAAATAAGCAACGTGCACAAAACCTCAGTAATCAAACGCATAGAAAAACGAACATTTTTGCAGTTGGATTTTTACTGCCGAATAGTGCAGAAGTGTCTGCAACCAAATACTGAATATGCGCTCGCTTTTTTTCATGTTTTTCTAATGCATTTTTTAAGTGTAATTTAGTCACAAGGAAATCCTTATGTCAGCAAAGGGCGTTCGGTGCTCATGTCGATGTTTTTTTTCCTTGCAGATTTGGTGCAGAAAATAATCTGCAGGATTTCAATTCTTTTAGGGTTTTTGCCACCGTTTTTCACCACTGAAAGGACAGAAAAACGCATGCAAAAAAGCAGCAAAAACGTGTGTTTTTGCAATGCATTTTTCCTGCAAAAATTGCAGCAATTGTGCAGAAATCTCTGCAACCAAATACTCAACATGTGCATATAGTCTACTACTGAAACATCTAATGAGCGTGTGCAAAAGCCATTGTGAAGGCAGGGGAGGAGGCGGGAATGTTGGATCCTGTGTTCTCCGGTGTTGCCCGTCATTATAACCTGCCTGTGATCAGAATGGAAAGTACAGGGAGTATGAGTCTGATTAACAATAGGTTATTAAGGGATAATACTGTCCTGTGAAAGGGCTTTTCCACTTTTGAAAGTCTTTTTGTGGGAAGGATCCCACCGGTAGGAACCGAGAAGTCAGTTTTTAATTTGCCTGCAGCACCCCCACAGGGGAAAATAAGTATTGCACGTGTCCCATTAAAATGAGTTTTGGAAGCAATACACAAGCAAAGCGGGAACATCGTGTGTCCATTGGGTTCTAAGCCTTATCCCTGGTGGTCTTGAGGAGTGATGTAAATTTTGCCCTGGTGGCCTAATGTAGTAATATGGTTTTTCCTAATAGTGTAGGGGGTAATGCACTTACTGGGAGCGTTACTGGTGGTCTAGTGAATTATTGGGAATATTTCCAGCATTTATTGTGGTCTAGAAAAGTGATAGGGTTATTGCCCTTGTGGCCGATGGTGATTTAGTTGAGACATGGATATACTGCCGACTTTACAGGTTGTCTAGAGATTAATGTGTGCTTTTGCCAGAATGACTGTTGGTTGGTCCAGGCACGTGATGGTGTTATTGCCCTGGTGGTCTAGGGTTGTTACATGGTAATTGCCATTCTTGATTATGTAGGTTATGCATTAAGTCATTGCCAGCTGAATAGGTTAATTGTCAGCATCTCTGGTGGTCTAGAGAAGTGATGAGGCTATTGCTCTGGTGGTCTAGGGCAGTAAGGGTGTTTCCAACATAATTGATGGTGTAGAGTAGTCATAAGACAATTGTCAGTATTGCTGGTGGACTAGTGTAATAATTGGGTCATCACCAATAATCCTGGTGGTCTAGAGAAGTGATAGGGTTATTGCCCTGATTTCATATCCTATTCCTATCATTATTGCCAGCATGCTCGGTGGTACAGTGTAGTCATGGGGTAATTGACAGCATTGCTCATGGTCTAGGGGTAATAATTGGGTTACGGCCAGTAACCCTGGTGGTCTAGAGATGTGATATGGTTGAGCCTGCATGCTCGGTGGTACAGAGTAGTCATGGAATTATTACCAGATCTGCTGGTGGTCCAAAGTGTTCATGAGATTATTGTCATCATACCTGGTATTCTAGAAATTTGAACAGGTGATTGCCCTGGTGGCCAAGTGAAACCATATTGTCTAGCATTCCTGGTGGTCTATGGTATTATTGGTGGTCTAGGAAAGTAATGAGGTTATTGCCCTGGTGATCTAGTGTAATAATATAGGTATTGTGAGCATGCATAGTGGTGTTGGACAGTTATGTAGGGAGGTTTAGACAATTAATGAGAATATTGTCAGCGTCCTTGGTGCTATAGGATACATATGGCATTATTGCAAACAGTACTGGTGGTCTAGAGTATTAATAGGAACAATGCATTCATCTTTGGTGGTCTAGGGAAGAGATGAGATTATTGCCTAGGTGGTCTAGAGAGAGTAAATATAGAGTAGTCATGGACATATTGACAGACTTTCTGGTGGTCTAGGGTGTTAATGGGATTATGGCTTGCATCACTGGTTGCCTCCGGAGTTGATGAGGTTATTGGCCTTGGTGGCCTGGGGTGAGAATATCCTTATTTCCAGCATGCTCAGTTGCGTACAGTAGTCATTGACAAACTGCCAGTATAGTTGATGGTCTAAGGTAATAATTGGGTAATATCCAGTGTCCCTGGTGGTCTAGGGAAGTAATCATGTTATTGCCCTGATGCCATAGGGTAGTAAAGTGAATATTGCTAGCGTTCTTTGTGTTGTAGGATTGTCGTGGAGATATTGACAGAATCGCTGGTGCTGGAGGGTATTAATGGGGTTCTTTCCAGTGTCCCAGGTGTCCTAGGGGAATGATGGATAAACACCTGTCTATTTGGTCACCGGGCTCCACCAAGGTCTCTGACATCCTTTAGCTTTTGCACAAAATCCGTGCCATCCTTGGGTATCTCGTTTTTCCCTTGTCCTCCTGAATGATAATGATGATACCCAGATTTACTGCTACGTGTGAATTAACTGTATCCCGCTGTTCTAGAATGTGCCGGGTTATTCCCTCCAGAAATCCTCTGCATTAGCAGGCTTTTCACGCCATCTGCTCACAATTACCGTAACCGGAAACGTCTGGTGCGGGAGGCTGAGGACGGTTGCCGCACAAATGAGCATCGAGTGAATCACAGGATTTGAAGAAGAAAAAAAGGGGATTATTGTCTTCATGTTCAGATGTTTGTAGGTAAAATACTGCAGAACGCCGGGGTCCGAGCACACAGCGCGGGGTATACAGTGTATCACTACAGGGGGCGCTCTATATAAAGGGAGAGGGTCAGTAGGAAAGAAATTATTGGTTAAACCAAGATACTTCTAATTATTAGCTCTATTTTTTTTCATCTCCATTTTACTTTTAATATTAAAAATATACTGAAAATCATATAGTTTTCACTTTCTGTTCTATAGACTTCACTCATTATCATCGGCAGGAAAGGTAACACCTCTATATACATAACCCAGGAATAGGTGATGTCACAGCTCACCTCCTGCCCCTCATGTACAATGACTGATAACAACTCTGTATACAGTTCATAGCCGAGGACCACCATTCACAATAGGTGATGTCACAGCTCGCCTCCTCCCCCTCCTGTACAATGATTAATAACACTTCTATATAGAGTAGATAATGCAGGATCGACCATTCGCAATAGGTGATGTCACAGCTCACCTTCTCCCACTCCTGTACAATGACTGAGAATATTTCTATATACAGTAGATAACACAGGATCCACCATTCACAATAGGTGATGTCACAGCTCGCCTTCTCCCACTCCTGTACAATGACTGATAACATTTCTATATACAGTAGATAACACAGGATCCACCATTCACAATAGGTGATGTCACAGCTCACCTCCTCCTCCTGTACAATGATTGATAACAGCTCTTTATACAGTAGATAACAGGATCTTCCATTCACAATAGGTGATGTCACAGTTCACCTCCTCCTCTTCCTCCTGTTTAATGACTAACAACAAATCTATATACAATAGATAACACAGGATGCACCATTCACAATAGGTGATATATCACAGCTCACCTCCTCCTGTATAATGACTAATAACACCTCTTTATACAATAGATAACACAGGATCCACCATTCACATTAGGTGATGTCACAGCTCACCTCCTTCTCTCCTGTACAATGAATGATAACCCCTCTATATACAGTAGATAACACAGGATCCACCATTCACAATAGGTTATGTCACAGCTCACCTCCTCCTGTACAATGAATGATAACACCTCTGTAAACAGTAGATAACATAGGATCCATCATTCACAATAGGTGATATCACAGCTCACCTCCTCCTCCTGTACAATGACTGATAACACCTATATATACAGTAGACAACACAGGATCCACCATTCACAATAGGTGATATCACAGCTCACCTCCTCCTGTACAATGATTGATAACACCTCTGTATACAGTAGATAACACAGGATACATCATTCACAATAGGTGATATCACAGCTCACCTCCTCCTCCGCCCGTTACGTATTCCGGACCAGGAACATGCCACATCTACAGCCATTAAGACACCGGCATCAATTTTACATTAAACTTTTGAGACAAGTTTTCCGGAGATATTTTCTCCTAGAAAGAATGTATCCAAAATAATGTAAGTGCTGGGGCTGATTCCGGGGGGATATCGGCTGCCGGGCGTTAATGTTTGATGTTACCGCTTCAATTTAATCACACATAAAAACTTTGAAGGCGAAGAAGAGCGTCCCCCAAGGCGAGAAATCTCTACAAAGTTTCACTTGAAGAGCAGGAAATGATATTAATGAAGAACTCGGAAGAAAGTCTCGGATTGTTACATATTGTGTCAGATTAGATGAAGTTTGGTCTTTTGAGTCGTGCGGTTACAATGTTACAAGGTTTCTTTATATTGTGCGGAGCTGTAATCTTGTTAGAGGAGTCCTGTCGGCCGTGGACTCGGATTCTTCCCAAGTTTCTTCTCCTTGAATATCTGATTTAGTGAATTTAGGTTGGCAATTGTCAAAAACGTTGCGCTCGGTGGCAACAAATTCTTCCTTAATACAGTCATATGAAAAAGTTTGGGCACCCCTATTAATATTAACCTTTTTTTTTATATAACAATTTGGGTTTTTGCTATTTCAGTTTCATATATCTAATAAATGATGGACTGAGTAATATTTCTGGATTGAAATGAGGTTTATTGTACTAACAGAAAATGTGCAATCCGCATTTAAACAAAATTTGACCGGTGCAAAAGTATGGGCACCCTTATCAATTTCTTGATTTGAACACTCCTAACTACTTTTTACTGACTTACTAAAGCACTAAAGTGGTTTTGTAACCTCATTGAGCTTTGCACTTCATAGGCAGGTGTATCCAATCATGAGAAAAGGTATTTAAGGTGGCCACTTGCAAGTTGTTCTCCTATTTGAATCTCCTATGAAGAGTGGCATCATGGGATCCTCAAAACAACTCTCAAATGATCTGAAAACAAAGATTATTCAGCATAGTCGTTCAGGGGTAGGTACAAAAAGTTGTCTCAGAGATTTAAACTGTCAGTTTCCACTGTGAGGAACATAGTAAGGAAATGGAAGAACACAGGTACAGTTCTTGTTAAGCCCAGAAGTGGCAGGCCAAGAAAATATCAGAAAGGCAGAGAAGAAGAATGGTGAGAACAGTCAAGGACAATCCACAGACCACCTCCAAAGACCTGCAGCATCATCTTGCTGCAGATGGTGTCAATGTGCATCGGTCAACAATACAGCGCACGTTGCACAAGGAGAAGCTGTATGGGAGAGTGATGCGAAAGAAGCCGTTTCTGCAAGCACGCCGCAAACAGTCGCCTGAGGTATGCAAAAGCACATTTGGACAAGCCAGTTCCATTTTGGAAGAAGTTCCTGTGGACTGATGAAACAAAGATTGAGTTGTTTGGTCATACAAAAAGGCGTTATGCATGGAGGCAAAAAAACACGCCATTCCAAGAAAAGCACTTGCTACCCACAGTAAAATTTGGTGGAGGTTCCATCATGCTTTGGGGCTGTGTGGCCAATGCCGGCACCGGGAATCTTGTTAAAGTTGAGGGTCGCATGGATTCAACTCAGTATCAGCAGATTCTTGACAATAATGTGCAAGAATCAGTGACGAAGATGAAGTTACGCAGGGGATGGATATTTCAGCAAGACAATGATCCAAAACACCGCTCCAAATCTACTCAGGCATTCATGCAGAGGGACAATTACAATGTTCTGGAATGGCCATCCCAGTCCCCAGACCTGAATATCATTGAACATCTGTGGGATGATGTGAAGCAGCTGTCCATGCTCGGCGACCATCAAACTTAACTGAACTGGAATTGTTTTGTAAACAGGAATGGTCAAATCTACCTTCATCCAGGATCCAGGAACTCATTAAAAGCTACAGGAAGCCACTAGAGGCTGTGATTTCTGCAAAAAGAGGATCTACAAAATATTAATGTCACTTTTATGTTGAGGTGCCCATACGTTTGCACCGGTCAAATTTTGTTTAAATGCGGATTGCACATTTTTTCTTAGTACAATAAACCTCATTTCATTCCAGAAATATTACTCAGTCCATCAGTTATTAGATATATGACACTGATATAGCAAAAACCCAAATTGTTATAAAGAAAAAAGGTTAACATTAATAGGGGTGCACAAACTTTGTCATATGACTGTAAATGTCTCTTACCCAAACAGCGCGTTACAGGCAAAACAGGTTTCATAACTTTTAAAGGTTAAAAGAAGATGCATCACATATTATGTTATAGGTTGTAGGTGAAGCAAAAAAAACAGATCGGAGCAGGTGCAAGACCAGCATGCTAGTGTCATGAGTGTGTTGTGTCTGCATGTTACCTCTGGGGGGATTTGGGGTCAGGAGGTCTTGATGGCAGGTCCTCTGTGGAGTCCACTTGACTGGTATCTTGGAGAGTATTTACTTTCATTTGATGCTGAAAGACCCTTTCCTTTCTGGCTGATATTAGTATCTTATCACTCCCTTCCACTATATTTACCCATACCTGGCTTCACTCCATGATGGTTATAGTTCTTCAATACTGACCACTTTTAAAGGCAACCTGTCATCAGCAGCCACCAATGAGCCCTTATGCATAGTGTTCTAGAATGCTGTATATAAGAACCCAAGCCGCTCTGCTTAACATTAAAAGCATCTATTAATATTCTCTGGTCCGATGGGGGTCGCTGATCTCGATCCGGCGCCTCCTCTCTTCCTTCCATCACCGTCCTCCTTTCCAACTCCATGTGGATAACGCGTCCTACGTCATCCACAAAGAGGCCTCTGTTGTGCTCCTGCGCATGCGCACTTTGCTCTGTCATGCTGAGGGCAGAGTAATGTAGTGTGCATGCTCATGCGGTCTTTGACCTTTGTTGTGCCCGCAGCAGGGCAGAAAGAACTGCACATGGGCAGAAAAGCAAAGGAGACCTCTGTGTGGATGGTATAGAATGCATCATGCACAGGGAGCAGAGAAAGAGGACGGCAATCGCAGGAAGAGAGGAGGCGCTGGACCAAAACCAGCGACACTCATCGGACCCAACTTCCCGGTAAGTGAGTGTAATAAAAGCTGTTTTTTGTTATACAGAGTGTCTGGGCTCTTATATACAGCATTTTAGAATGCTGTATATAAGGACTTACAGGTGATAGCTGCAGCTTATAGGGGTCAAATCTGGTAACAGGTTTCCTTTAAGGAGCCTGTCTCTGGAGAAGCTGAGGTGTTTGTTTCAGTTGCAGCTGAGAAGTTTCCTGATGGAGAAGACAAGGATTGCTATTGGTTGTGTATTTTCCCACCCATTTGTCTTACCTTCCTCATGTAGTGTCTTGCTGGCCTTTGCAGTTGTCAGTGTGAATTCAGGGCCAGCGAGGACCTAGGCACGTGATGGCGCACAGGGGGAAGGACCCGTCTAGTAATGTTAGCGAGTGCAGGGATCAGACTCGGGTGAGTGTTAGGAGGTGACCCCGATTCCCTCTTCGTATCACCAGGGCCTTCTGTTGTAGTACTTCCCTGATTTTCCCTTTGTGTTGAACTGATCGCCAAGTGTCCTCTCGCACCCGGCGTCAAGGGTGCTCCGAACTGTGCTGTGAGCTCTGCCATGATGCTTTGCCTCTGCAGCATGGGAGAAGCACAAGGAGACTACAGCTGGTCAGATCCAGGGACACGGCCAGCTTCAGAGCAGCATTTGAAGCTAGTGATAATCAGTCACTTTGAGACGCAGGATACCAGGTTACCTAGATAATGAGCTACAGAACTAAAGAGCTCATTTATTCTTCAGGATTTTTAATAAGAGGTAAAGTGCAAAATTGCTTGATTTTACTAGAACTTTGCAATTTTACCCATTTAAGAACTTGCAATAACCCCTTTTAGACCTGTAACTTTAAGAACTAGAGGACGCCCTCTTGGCATTGTTGTAAACAAGGTGTAAAAAACCATTATTGTGACGCTAGTCACTGCTTAAAGGCTAGCTGTGAGGCTGCGTATCCTAGAGGTCCGGGGTCAGATACCAATAGGGCTCGTAATAAACAAAGGGTTAAGATTTCCAGAAAGGTAGCAGACAAAGACAAAGGGCTAGCCAAATGGATAGTCAGAAGAAAAGACCGAGGTCTGGTAACAAAAGCTCAAATACTGAGCACAGGAACCAAAGGCACGAAGACACCACTGAGCAAAAGCTGCAACTGGCAGTAGTTTGGAGGCAGGAGGCCAGCTGAATAGCCAGTTAATCACTCAGAACAGGAGACACATGGAGGAAACGCTGCACGCCCCAGCCTCCGATTGGACAGCTGAGCTGTCTATCACCACACTGACTGCTCAACACTTCTTGACCCCCGATTAGATGGCTGAACTGTCCATCACCATGTTGACATCTCAGCTCATCACGCCTAACCCAAATCCTGTGATCCGACCAAATGACCTTCCACAAGGAACAGGGTGTAGTATGCAGAGCTCCAGCGTTCATAAGAGTATCTGGAAGTGTCACGCTACGGGCGTGGCGAGCGTATTCAGACTGACCGAAGTCTGGCGCACAATGAATAAACAACTAAAACAACACCACAAACTGGGGGGAACAACACAATACAACGGAGGTCCCTGCCACTAGGCAGAGGGGTGAGAGGGCACCTCCAGAACTCACCTAAAGTTCACTCCTGAGCTCTCTATACAGGTTCTTTCATCCTGTCAGTGAGCAGGATACCTTGGGCCCTCAGCTGGCCCTAAACTCACCCCTGCCTAGTGAGTAGGCCGACAAGTAAACTAGACTCGCTACAACAATACGGAGAGACAAGGAAGGAAAATAAACAGAGGAAATACTTCAAAACAAAAAGATAAAGGTTCGGCTTTTGGAACGCTCCAAAACAGCTCCTTCCACCAAGGGGGCCAGGATACACATGAGTTTGAATCTTCAGCAGGGATTGCTGGGTAACACCTCTATTTAAACCTGAAGGGCGTGACTACAAAGCTACTGAAGCACTCCGCTAGGAACTGCTGGAGAAGCTGCTAGCAGCAAAATGGACATTAACCGTTTAGGTACCAAAGAAAATGAAACCACATTTAAATGTGGATAACCAGATGGAAATGGGAGGCTGCAGTCCGGAAGCGGTCACTAGTCTCAGTGACAGAAAGGCTATGGTGATGCTGACACCTGACAGCTGCATTGTTCCTCAGAACCTCCAAGGACATTTGCTAGAACTCAGTACTATAGTCCTCAGCGATGTGCCCCCCCCCACCACACCCCTTCGCGTCAGGTTCATGATCTTTCCCTCTGCAACTTGAACTCTGTTGAGTTCGTCATAGATTAACCTTTTCTTTCTTTTAATGGCCTTCAGCTTGATCTTGAGCCATGGTGACTTGATAGATGAGCGCTCTGTAGGAAGATTGATCTTGTGCAGCTTAGATAGGTCCACCAGGATCTTCTCCGCCTAAATAGGTCTACCAGGGTCTTCTCCACCGTTTTCTTGATAGTATCAAGCCATCAGGTTGCTGGTCTTCCTCTTCGCCTTGTTCCTTCTCTTCTGTCCATGATGTCCTTCTCCAGTGATTGCTCTTCACATGATGTGTAGAAGAGTCATAGCTTGGTGACCCTTCCTTCGAGTGATGCCTGGCTTGACTTGTTCCTAAATTGATTTGTTTGTTCTTCTTGCAATCCATAGTATTGATGACCTCCTTCTCCAGCACCATACTTCAAAGGCGTTGATTCTTCATCTGTCTTGCTACTTTAGACTGATTAAACCTAAGGTGTCAAAAAAGTCGTCAACCGTTCTTTCTTGGGCTTGTGGGGACAAAGAAAAAGCCCAAGTCTGAGGACCAACTTGCAGTAAAATGCCACCTCTGTTTCCTATCAAGCAGTTGTTAATTGCACATATTTTCCCTTAGTCCCATTGGTCTCATGTTTGCTTAGGGAATAGAAGAAGTCAAGAGTCATCAATGAAGGACAGACTGGATCATCTATATGGCGTGATTCTTAGTTCAGTCTCCATGCTGGTTCTCCTTTTCAATGTTAGGCTTGATTGATAACTTATCACTATAGGGTTCAGATTATTTTCCTTTGGCACTTCTTCCTCTGGCTTCTCTCTTTATTATCTTCTTTTTTATTTTTGAACATCAACAAAGAGACCAGATGTTACGAGGTGGCAGGGGATAACAGAGGACCAGGGCTCATAAACTGGCGCTCAGGCTAGGGGTACCATAGCTGTTCCTGATCCCAGAGATACGTCTGAAGGTGACGATGTCTGGGCCGCCTTCCTAACCAGCCTTGATCTAGTACCCCCTCCTTCCCTACCCTGAGGGAGGACCCTGACAGGAATGTGTAAACACCAACAGTGATAGACAAACAGGGGAAACCCAAACTCTATCACACAGCACGCTCACACAGAGTAATCAGACAAGTGATAAGGAGGAAAACTAAGGGGTACTTCACACACAGCGAGATCGCTGCTGAGTCACGGTTTTTGTGACGTACCAGTGACCTCATTAGCGATCTCGCTGTGTGTGACACTGAGCAGCGATCTGTCCCCTGCTGTGAGGTCGCTGATCGTTACACACAGTGCTGGCTCATTTTTTTGACGTTGCTCTCCCGCTGTGAAGCACACATCGCTGTGTTTGACAGCGAGAGAGCAACAATCTGAATGTGCAGGGAGCAGGAGCCGGCTTCTGGCAGCCTGCGGTAAGCTGTAACCAAGGTAAATATCGGGTAACCAAGCGAAGCCCTTTGCTTGGTTACCCGATATTTACCTTAGTTACTAGCGTCCACCGCTCTCAGGCTGCCAGTGCCTGCTCCCTGCACATGTAGCCGGAGTACACATCAGGTAAATAAGCAAAGCGGTTTGCTTATTAACCCGATGTGTAATCTGGCTAGGAGTGCAGGGAGCCAGCACTAAGCGGTGTGTGCTGGTAACCAAGGTAAATATTGGGTAACCAAGCGAAGTGCTTTGCTTGGTTATGTGAAGCCCCACAGGTGTTGTGTCGGTGCATTACCTTCAGGGACTCCACTCGGCTGGATCTGGTCACAGGTAGGAGATCTTCTTCTTTGTAGTTTGTCGTGACGCCACTCTCAGATTTGCGGTCAGTGGGGACCGCCACTGCAGGTTAAGGGATGCCTGGGGCTGATGGTGGGTGCAGCCAGTTGTAGTAGCCTCCTGAGAGTGAGGCAAGCCCCAGGGCCCTGTGCAGATGTGTAGAACTACAAGGCGCAGAATAACTCCACACACGCAGAATGTCTTTCAGGGTTTTTACTCACTTCAGGTGGCAGGGTGAGTAACCCGGGCGTAGCTGGGATGAACCAGGCGGGAACCAGGTGTCCTTCAGGCTGACTTGTGAGGGTGACTACTAACTCGCCTTCCTTAGCCCTTGGTGGTTTGGGGTGACCCCGACTTTGAGTCCCTATGGGGGTCACCCAGGGAAGTTGCTGAAGCCTCACTCCCCTTCGTTTGCCGTGTGCTTGTTGCCTGGGCCAGATCACTCCAGCTTCTTGCCTCCTGTGAGCTATGGGCCCTAACTGTGGCTACGTGGCTGCGGCTTTTTGTGGTGTTGTGGCGTGGGCTTTGAGAGCCCCACACCGGCAGGTTTAGCAAAAGAAAGCTGGATCTATCTCCGCTTCGGGATCTGCCGCCCGTCTGGGCCTGGTACTCTCTAGCAGTCTCCTTACTTCCCACTCTGTGCTCTCTCTCTAGCTGAAGATGGATTTCGGGTAGCACTCCTAGTTGACCGTTCTCCCCCGTCGGTAGCCACTGCGCGGACGCTGTCAGACTACAGCAGCCCAGGGGAAGGGGTCAGCTCCTCGGAGCTCCCTGGACTCTGCTCTGAACCGGCTCACATCTGGGACCTTCACTGCTGCTCCTGTCAGAGCTTCACTTTCCTGCTCCTCACTCCTCCACACTCTGCTGCAGACTCCTCTACTCCTCCTTCTCTTTTCCCTTTTGTGCCTGCCTACGCCACCTAGCAACCAGACTCTCTTACCACACCCCTTGAGAGGAGATGGAGGCTTTTGGCCCCCTCCACTATTCCAGTGGAGGTGAAGGCTTTTCCCCCTCCTGGGATCCCCAGGGGTCCTCTCATAGGTACATGTGTGAGACCTGATCACTATGCGCCTGTGTAGTCACACCTCGGTCAGCCTTCTGGATTACCTGTATTGTACTGTCCCCAGCATGGGTGCAGTACTCAGTGGTGCCTGACCAGGTCAGGGGCGCCACATTCCCCCTTAGTTATCACCAGCACGTCCTCGGGCTGCAAGACAACATTTTAAATGCATAAAACAGTAAAAACATTATAAAACTTTTAAAAGCACCAGGTACCATACATCACCACCCTCCACCCACAAGTCCGTTAACCCACCCAAAACCCTCTCACGTTGGCCGCGCCTTCAGCCACTTCTGGCAGGATGTAGAGGCGGCTTTCATGGGCTGGTGGTCTTCAGGGTATACCTGGCCTGGTGGATCCGCGCCTTCAGCCTCTTCTGGCAGGATGTAGAGGCGGCCTCCACAGTTGGTGCTGACCAGGTACCCTCTTTGTGGTGGAGAGCCAGGCCCCATAAACAGGCATGCTCTCTGGTTGCAGGTGAGCCAAGGCCCTATATACGGACGTGCTCCCTGGTTGCAGACGAGCCAAGCCCCTAAACAGGCTGACTCTGGTGGTGGTGGTGCCCTCTGGTGTAACTATTTACACTGCGAGAGTTTGTGGCTATAGCCAGTTCATAGCCTTAAGGTTTATTTCTCACATGAGTTTATGTGGGCACATTCTTAAACTTGAAAACGTTGCAAAACTTCAAACTTGTCAAACTGGTCAAAACTTTAACTTTTCAACTGCTGTACTTCTTACTTTAGGCAGATTCCTCCTCACCAGGGCTTGGGCCTGTAGGGCTGCGGCACCTGTTGCTTCCTTGACCTTTTTCTTCATCTTGGTCATCAATGGGTTCCTTTTCTTTTCTTTCCTCTGTATCTTCTGTATCTGTTTCTTTCTCTGTATCTGTTTCTTTATCGCTGTCTTTCCTTTCTTCTTCTTTAGGACATGGTGCTACATCTAACGCGTACCAGCCTCTTTCTCCTTGATGCATGGTAAATTGTACGGAGTCTCCCATCTTTAGGTTTCTTCCAGGATGTCCTCTGGGCAAATTAGCTCTGACGTCTCTCCTATTGACAAAAATGCCTTCTTTGATACCAGGTGCAACGATGAACCCGTATCCTGACTTCAGGCTAAAGTCTTCCACAATTCCTCTACAAAGGGGTCCTCTGACCTGTGCTTTGGCTCTTCTCAGGAACCGTTTTTCTTCTAGGTCTCTGGCCGTGACTTCTCTCTGCTCTGGGGATGGCGGAGCAGGTGACAACTGGTTTCTGCTACGGCGCCGTGTCTTGCGGGCTTGATTCTGCTGGGTGGCTGCTTCACTGCTGGCAGGCTCCCAGGTAAGGTTGCTGGATAAATCTTCCTCTTCATCCCAGCGAGAATATGGCAACATCTCCGGCTCTGGGCATGGATCCACTGCTGGTGGCTCTGGGGTCAGCTTCTCAGCTTCCTGGCCTCCTCTCCCCCTTAGTTCTTCTTGGCACTCCTTTGGTGGCAGTGCTGGGGATGGGCTTTCTTCAGCAGGCCCAGGCGGGGGACTCTTTGGCGTGGTTGCTGCAGGGGTTGCTGGAATCCTCTTGGGGGTATGCGGAGGGAGCATGTACTGGTCCACCAACCATTGTGGAAACTTGGCCTCCATGTCAGCCTTTAGCTGCCAGTATGCGGGGTCCTCCCCCAGCGTGGGCTTTCCAGCAGGGACCTCTTTGGACTGGGGAGCGGTGTCTGCTCTGGCCTTGCAGGCCGGGGAAAATGGTGATGCAATCTCTTGGCGGGCCGCGCCTGGCATGGTGGCGGCCTGGTCTTGGCGGGCCGCGCCCTGTATGGCGGCGGCCTGGTCTTGGCGGGCCGCGCCCTGTATGGCGGCGGCCTGGTCTTGGCGGGCCGCGCCCTGTATGGCGGCGGCCTGGATCGGCGTCGCAGCTGCGATGGGATCTGTGCAGGCTGGGCTGGGCGTCGCTGCAGGGACCGGGTCTTGGTGGGCCGAGCAGGGCATCGCTGCGGCGGCCGGGGCTTGGCGGGCCGAGCAGGGCATCGCTGCGGCGGCCTGGTCTTGGCGGGCCGAGCAGGGCATCGCTGCGGCGGCCGGGTCTTGGCGGGCCGAGCAGGGCATCGCTGCGGCGGCCGGGTCTTGGCGGGCCGAGCAGGGCATCGCTGCGGCGGCCGGGTCTTGGCGGGCCGCACCTGGCGTGGCTGCGGCCTGGCTCAGCGTCGCCGCGCCGGGCGCCTCTTCAGGGACCGCGGGCGTGGCAGCAGGGGTCGGGGCATCCGGGCCGGCAGGGGTAATACTGGACTCACCCATCGGTGGCAGCATCGGGGTCTGAGTCGTCGCCGTCCGGTCTGGCACTCGTCGTGCGGTTCCCCTCTCATAGGCCTGAACCGCGGCAGCCATCTCCAGAAGTTCCATGCGTTCTTCTCTGATCTGCTCCACGACCCGGGTCTCCAGTCGGTCGCAGAACTGGGCCAGCTCCCGATACCACCAGGCAGCGGAGCCCGGTTCTGGGTTTCTGCGGTCAGACGCCATTTCTTCTGCGCCCTCTTCTGCACGATTTCCCAGCAGTGGACTCGCCGTTGCCTCTAGTAGCAAGCTGTTCAGTTTCTGCTCTGCCTCTTCCAGCAGCTCCTCTCCCAGCAGCAGGCTTCTGGCTCCCTTTCTGTCCCGACGTCTCTGGACGCTTCCGCTCTCTTCACAAGCGAGGTCAGAACTCTGCAGGGGATCTCTGGGTAGCCACACCTCTTCGTGGGCGGTAACTTCTCCCAGCGCGGGCTGCTGTTGTTTTTCAGCGCGCTTTTCATGGTGGCAATATGGCGGCGCTTCCAATTTTTCAAGCGGACCGCCCAGGCACATGGTCACCTGTCTGGACAGGTCTAGTCCTTATCCTGTTCGTGACGCCAGATGTGAAGCCCCACAGGTGTTGTGTCGGTGCATTACCTTCAGGGACTCCACTCGGCTGGATCTGGTCACAGGTAGGAGATCTTCTTCTTTGTAGTTTGTCGTGACGCCACTCTCAGATTTGCGGTCAGTGGGGACCGCCACTGCAGGTTAAGGGATGCCTGGGGCTGATGGTGGGTGCAGCCAGTTGTAGTAGCCTCCTGAGAGTGAGGCAAGCCCCAGGGCCCTGTGCAGATGTGTAGAACTACAAGGCGCAGAATAACTCCACACACGCAGAATGTCTTTCAGGGTTTTTACTCACTTCAGGTGGCAGGGTGAGTAACCCGGGCGTAGCTGGGATGAACCAGGCGGGAACCAGGTGTCCTTCAGGCTGACTTGTGAGGGTGACTACTAACTCGCCTTCCTTAGCCCTTGGTGGTTTGGGGTGACCCCGACTTTGAGTCCCTATGGGGGTCACCCAGGGAAGTTGCTGAAGCCTCACTCCCCTTCGTTTGCCGTGTGCTTGTTGCCTGGGCCAGATCACTCCAGCTTCTTGCCTCCTGTGAGCTATGGGCCCTAACTGTGGCTACGTGGCTGCGGCTTTTTGTGGTGTTGTGGCGTGGGCTTTGAGAGCCCCACACCGGCAGGTTTAGCAAAAGAAAGCTGGATCTATCTCCGCTTCGGGATCTGCCGCCCGTCTGGGCCTGGTACTCTCTAGCAGTCTCCTTACTTCCCACTCTGTGCTCTCTCTCTAGCTGAAGATGGATTTCGGGTAGCACTCCTAGGTGACCGTTCTCCCCCGTCGGTAGCCACTGCGCGGACGCTGTCAGACTACAGCAGCCCAGGGGAAGGGGTCAGCTCCTCGGAGCTCCCTGGACTCTGCTCTGAACCGGCTCACATCTGGGACCTTCACTGCTGCTCCTGTCAGAGCTTCACTTTCCTGCTCCTCACTCCTCCACACTCTGCTGCAGACTCCTCTACTCCTCCTTCTCTTTTCCCTTTTGTGCCTGCCTACGCCACCTAGCAACCAGACTCTCTTACCACACCCCTTGAGAGGAGATGGAGGCTTTTGGCCCCCTCCACTATTCCAGTGGAGGTGAAGGCTTGCCCCCTCCTGGGATCCCCAGGGGTCCTCTCATAGGTACATGTGTGAGACCTGATCACTATGCGCCTGTGTAGTCACACCTCGGTCAGCCTTCTGGATTACCTGTATTGTACTGTCCCCAGCATGGGTGCAGTACTCAGTGGTGCCTGACCAGGTCAGGGGCGCCACAGTTACCCGATATTTACCTTAGTTACCAAGTGCAGCATCACTTCCACTCGTCGCTGGGGGCTGGTCACTGGTCGCTGGTGAGAACTGCCTGATTGACAGCTCACCAGCGACCATGTAGCGACACACCAGCGATCCTGACCAGGTCAGATCGCTGGTGGGATCGCTGGAGCGTCGCTAAAGTGTGACGGTACCCTAACGCAGGGAGGAGATAACCAGATGACGGAAGGAATTCCAACACGTAGTAAATCACCAGACTGGAAAACAACAGCACACAGACCAGTTTAGCAGAATGCTATAGTCGGCATAGGAAGATGAATTCCTCCATCTTAAACAGGCGGGAAGTAACTGTGATAGGTCTCCCTTAACATGTGATTCAAAAGGTAACCAGCAGTGTGGCAGAAATTGACTCCTGCTAGCCAGATCACTAATGAGTACACAGCTGGTCGACACTTTAGTCTGTCTGTGCAACTCAGAGGCACCGGAGAAAGTATAGGGAGGAGTGTCAGAGTCCGAACAGCGCCTAAAGCAAAATACGGTGTGACACCAAATGAGATATGTCCATAACAGTGTACAAATGAGAAAGGTCTCCCAACCTCCCAATTTTTTTTTGCTTTCTCACTTATTTCTTCTCTCATCCTCTGTCCCCTTTCCCCTCTCTCTCTTACCCCGGGGGTCTCCCTCCAATGAGGGAACTGTTTTCTAATCCTATCGCTTGGTGCCAACTTGCTACTTTCCCTCTCATGTGCCTAGATGTATTCTTTGCTGCAGCCAGTAATTGGTCACCGCTGCAGCCAGTGATTGGTCACCGCTGCAGCCAGTAATTGGTCACTGCTGCGGCCAGTGATTGGTCACCGCTGCAGCCAGTGATTGCTCACCGCTGCGGTCAGTGATTGGTCACCGCTGCGGCCAGTGATTGGTCACCGCTGCGGCCAGTGATTGGTCACCGCTGCGGCCAGTGATTGGTCACCGCTGCGAGCAGTGATTGGTCACCGCTGCGAGCAGTGATTGGTCACCGCTGCGAGCAGTGATTAGTCACCGCTGCGAGCAGTGATTAGTCACCGCTGCGGCCAGTGGTTGGTCACCGCTGCGGCCAGTGATTGGTCACCGCTGCGGCCAGTGATTGGTCACCGCTGCGGCCAGTGATTGGTCACCGCTGCGGCCAGTGATTGGTCACCGCTGCGGCCAGTGATTGGTCACCGCTGCGGCCAGTGGTTGGTCACCGCTGCGGCCAGTGATTGGTCACCGCTGCGGCCAGTGATTGGTCACCGCTGCGGCCAGTGATTGGTCACCGCTGCGGCCAGTGATTGGTCACCGCTGCAGCCAGTGATTGGTCACCGCTGCAGCCAGTGATTGGTCACCGCTGCAGCCAGTGATTGGTCACCGCTGCAGCCAGTGATTGGTCACCGCTGCAGCCAGTGATTGGTCACCGCTGCAGCCAGTGATTGGTCACCGATGCAGCCAGTGATTAGAAACACCAGGTCATCATCCATAACGGATGCTGTTAACCAGAGGACTGCGGGCAATAAAACAGAAAATATTATTTTTTTCTTAATTAAAAAGTTTAATTTACTAACTCGGAAAGTTGTATTTTTTTCCTAACAGGAGCGCAGCTTTATTCTATGTTTTTCCAATTATGAAACGTCCCTTTAAATTTTACCCGTAAATGTTTTTAGCTTCATATTTTTCTTTGACTTGTTTGCAAATGATACAGCGCTGCTGAGATTGGTAATTATTTAAGCTTTCCAACCGTGAATCGCGCTCCGCAGGCTGCTGAGGTTAATGGGCGACGCTCAGAGGCACTGAAGCAAAAGGAAAGCAAAAGAAAGCAAAAGAAAGCGGGCTCTTTGGTGCCGAGAAGACACAGTCCCTGCAATTAATGAGCTGCTACTGTTGTGCATAAGCCGGTAGTGATCAATGCCTATCTGCACCGGGAGCTGCGCCCCGTCATGTTGGCACATTGCACCCTCCGTCTTCGGGAGGTCACCTTTGTCTTCAGCTTATTTAACTCCAATGATACAAATACTCTGTGATCAGGATAAAATGCGGAGCTTAATAGATACTGGAAAGAAAACTGTAATCTTCAGAGAAACCTCTCCGGGGGGAGCGGAGTGTGACCCCACCTGTCCCCAGGAATCTGATACGTACCGTCACTTTAAATCCATCCGGAATCAAATGTACAATAGTAAATCTCAGACCAGTATCGCCATAGAAAGAAATCTCTAAACCGTAACATTCATGAATAAATACTACTACGAATCGCTATATAACCACTATAACATTCCATCTTATACAGTGTGTCCACCCATCTCCTGTATACACCGCACCTATATACAGTGTGTCCACCCATCTCCTGTATACACCGCACCTGTATACAGTGTGTCCACCCATCTCCTGTATACACCGCACCTATATACAGTGTGTCCACCCATCTCCTGTATACACCGCACCTATATACAGTGTGTCCACCCATCTCCTGTATACACCGCACCTATATACAGTGTGTCCGCCCATATCCTGTATACACCGCACCTATATACAGTGTGTCCGCCCATCTCCTGTATACACCGCACCTATATACAGTGGGTCCGCCCGTATCCTGTATACACCGCACCTATATACAGTGTGTCCACCTGTATCCTGTATACACCGCACCTATATACAGTGTGTCCACCCATCTCCTGTATACACCGCACCTGTATACAGTGTGTCCACCCATCTCCTGTATACACCGCACCTATATACAGTGTGTCCACCCATCTCCTGTATACACCGCACCTGTATACAGTGTGTCCACCCATCTCCTGTATACACCGCACCTATATACAGTGTGTCCACCCATCTCCTGTATACACCGCACCTATATACAGTGTGTCCGCCCATATCCTGTATACACCGCACCTATATACAGTGTGTCCGCCCATCTCCTGTATACACCGCACCTATATACAGTGGGTCCGCCCGTATCCTGTATACACCGCACCTATATACAGTGTGTCCACCCGTATCCTGTATACACTGCACCTATATACAGTGTGTCCACCCATATCCTGTATACACCGCACCTATATACAGTGTGTCCACCCATATCCTGTATACAACGCACCTATATACAGTGTGTCCACCCATCTCCTGTATACACCGCACCTATATACAGTGTGTCCACCCATATCCTGTATACACCGCACCTATATACAGTGTGTCCACCCATATCCTGTATACACCGCACCTATATACAGTGTGTCCACCCATATCCTGTATACACCGCACCTATATACAGTGTGTCCACCCATATCCTGTATACACCGCACCTATATACAGTGTGTCCACCCATATCCTGTATACACCGCACCTCTATACAGTGTGTCCACCCATATCTTGTATACACCGCACCTCTATACAGTGTGTCCACCCATATCCTGTATACACCGCACCTATATACAGTGTGTCCACCCATATCCTGTATACACCGCACCTATATACAGTGTGTCCACCCATCTCCTGTATACACCGCACCTATATACAGTGTGTCCACCCATATGCTGTATACACCGCACCTATATACAGTGTGTCCACCCATATCCTGTATACACCGCACCTATATACAGTGTGTCCACCCATCTCCTGTATACACCGCACCTATATACAGTGTGTCCACCCATCTCCTGTATACACCGCACCTATATACAGTGTGTCCACCCATATCCTGTATACACCGCACCTATATACAGTGTGTCCACCCATATCCTCTATACACCGCAACTATATACAGTGTGTCCACCCATCTCCTGTATACACCGCACCTATATACAGTGTGTCCACCCATATCCTGTATACACCGCACCTATATACAGTGTGTCCACCCATCTCCTGTATACGCCGCAGCTATATACAGTGTGTCCACCCATATCCTGTATACGCCGCACCTATATACAGTGTGTCCACCCATATCCTGTATACACCGCACCTATATACAGTGTGTCCACCCATCTCCTGTATACACCGCACCTATATACAGTGTGTCCACCCATATCCTGTCCACCGCACCTATATACAGTGTGCCCACCCATATCCTGTGTACACTGCACCTATATACACTGTGTCCACCCATATCCTGTATACACTGCACCTATATACAGTGTGTCCACCCATATCCTGTATACACCGCACCTATATACAGCGTGTCCACCCATATCCTGTATACACCGCACCTATATACAGCGTGTCCACCCATATCCTGTATACACCGCACCTATATACAGCGTGTCCACCCATCTCCTGTATACACCGCACCTATATACAGCGTGTCCGCCCATCTCCTGTATACACCGCACCTATATACAGCGTGCCCACCCATATCCTGTATACACCGCACCTATATACAGTGTGTCCACCCATCTCCTGTATACACCGCACCTATATACAGTGTGTCCACCCATCTCCTGTATACACCGCACCTATATACAGTGCGTCCACCCATCTCCTGTATACACCGCACCTATATACAGTGTGTCCACCCATATCCTGTATACACCGCACCTATATACAGTGTGTCCACCCATATCCTGTATACACCGCACCTATATACAGTGTGTCCACCCATATCCTGTATACACCGCACCTATATACAGTGTGTCCACCCATATACTGTATACACCGCACCTATATACAGTGTGTTCACCCATATCCTGTATACACCGCACCTATATACAGTGTGTCCACCCATATCCTGTATACACTGCACCTATATACAGTGTGTCCACCCATCTCCTGTATACACCGCACCTATATACAGTGTGTCCACCCCTATCCTGTATACACCGCACCTATATACAGTGCGTCCACCCATATCCTGTATACACCGCACCTATATACAGTGTGTCCACCCCTATCCTGTATACACCGCACCTATATACAGTGTGTCCACCCATACCCTGTATACACCGCACCTATATACAGTGTGTCCACCCATATCCTGTATACACCGCAACTATATACAGTGTGTCCACCCATATCCTGTATACACCGCACCTATATACAGTGTGTCCACCCATATCCTGTATACACCGCACCTATATACAGCGTGTCCACCCATATCCTGTATACACCGCACCTATATACAGCGTGTCCACCCATATCCTGTATACACCGCACCTATATACAGTGTGTCCACCCATATCCTGTATACACCGCACCTATATACAGTGTGTCCACCCATCTCCTGTATACACCGCACCTATATACAGTGTGTCCATATACACCGCACCTATATACAGTGTGTCCACCCATCTCCTGTATACACCGCACCTATATACAGTGTGTCCACCCATATCCTGGATACACCGCACCTATATACAGTGTGTCCACCCATCTCCTGTATACACTGCACCTATATACAGTGTGTCCACCCATCTCTTGTATACACTGCACCTATATACAGTGTGTCCACCCATCTCCTGTATACACCGCACCTATATACAGTGTGTCCACCCATATCCTCTATACACCGCACCTATATACAGTGTGTCCACCCATCTCCTGTATACACCGCACCTATATACAGTGTGTCCACCCATATCCTGTATACACCGCACCTGTATACAGTGTGTCCACACATATCCTGTATACACCGCACCTATATACAGTGTGTCCACCCATTTCCTGTATACACCGCACCTATATACAGTGTGTCCACCCATATCCTGTGTACACTGCACCTATATACACTGTGTCCACCCATATCCTGTATACACTGCACCTATATACAGTGTGCCCACCCATATCCTGTGTACACTGCACCTATATACAGTGTGCCCACCCATATCCTGTATACACCGCACCTATATACAGTGTGTCCACCCATATCCTGTGTACACTGCACCTATATACAGTGTGCCCACCCATATCCTGTATACACCGCACCTAATATACAGTGTGCCCACCCATATCCTGTATACACCGCACCTAATATACAGTGTGTCCACCCATTTCCTGTATACACCGCACCTATATACAGTGTGTCCACCCATATCCTGTATACACCGCACCTATATACAGTGTATCTACCCATATCCTGTTCACCGCCATTAACTTGAGAACGGTGGCAGCTATAGGCATGGAAGTGGTGTCTAGGTATAGTAAAGTAGCCATGCTCTACGCAATGAAACCACCTATAGCGCCACCTGGTGGAAAACAACAGAGTTAGCATTTTTATCTCGAAAACAGAACGAGATAGAGAAGAAAAGTGAATTACAAAGTTGTAGGCATCATCAATTCAATACGAATCGCACCTTGCATACAGAAATGCTGTGATTAGAACGTGTAACACTCACAAGGCTGCGGACGTGAAGTGATACCTCATGGAGACCTTCCTACAAGTCATTGGGTATGGAGGCTGTGTGCAGTGGCCTCCGCTCACCTGACCTGACCCCATTGGACTTCTTTCTGTGAGGTCACATCACACAGCAGGTGTATGCGACCCCTCCCCCAACATTGCAGGACCTACGACCACGTATCACAGATGCTTGTGCCAACGTGTTACCTACCATATTGCACAACATGCAGCGAGATACAGTATGCTGTGCAGAGGCCAGATGTGCATTGCAGCCAGATACAGTATGCTGTGCAGAGCCCAGATGTGCATTGCAGCAAGATACAGTATGCTGTGCAGAGGCCAGATGTGCATTGCAGCCAGATACAGTATGCTGTGCAGAGGCCAGATGTGCATTGCAGCAAGATACAGTATGCTGTGCAGAGCCCAGATGTGCATTGCAGCCAGATATAGTATGCTGTGCAGAGGCCAGATGTGCATTGCAGCAAGATACAGTATGCTGTGCAGAGCCCAGATGTGCATTGCAGCAAGATACAGTATACTGTGCAGAGCCCAGATGTGCATTGCAGCCAGATACAGTATGCTGTGCAGAGTCCAGATGTGCATTGCAGCCAGATACAGTATGCTGTGCAGAGGCCAGATGTGCATTGCAGCAAGATACAGTATGCTGTGCAGAGCCCAGATGTGCATTGCAGCAAGATACAGTATGCTGTGCAGAGCCCAGATGTGCATTGCAGCCAGATACAGTATGCTGTGCAGAGCCCAGATGTGCATTGCAGCAAGATACAGTATGCTGTGCAGAGGCCAGATGTGCATTGCAGCAAGATACAGTATGCTGTGCAGAGCCCAGATGTGCATTGCAGCAAGATACAGTATGCTGTGCAGAGCCCAGATGTGCATTGCAGCCAGATACAGTATGCTGTGCAGAGGCCAGATGTGCATTGCAGCAAGATACAGTATGCTGTGCAGAGGCCAGATGTGCATTGCAGCAAGATACAGTATGCTGTGCAGAGGCCAGATGTGCATTGCAGCAAGATACAGTATGCTGTGCAGAGGCCAGATGTGCATTGCAGCCAGATACAGTATGCTGTGCAGAGTCCAGATGTGCATTGCAGCCAGATACAGTATGCTGTGCAGAGCCCAGATGTGCATTACAGCAAGATACAGTATGCTGTGCAGAGCCCAGATGTGCATTGCAGCCAGATACAGTATGCTGTGCAGAGCCCAGATGTGCATTGCAGCAAGATACAGTATGCTGTGCAGAGGCCAGATGTGCATTGCAGCAAGATACAGTATGCTGTGCAGAGCCCAGATGTGCATTGCAGCCAGATACAGTATGCTGTGCAGAGCCCAGATGTGCATTGCAGCAAGATACAGTATGCTGTGCAGAGGCCAGATGTGCATTGCAGCAAGATACAGTATGCTGTGCAGAGGCCAGATGTGCATTGCAGCCAGATACAGTATGCTGTGCAGAGGCCAGATGTGCATTGCAGCAAGATACAGTATGCTGTGCAGAGGCCAGATGTGCATTGCAGCCAGATACAGTATGCTGTGCAGAGGTCAGATGTGCATTGCAGCTGACGGGGGCCACTAATGAGCGCCATATGCGTGACCAGCATTCAATGTTTTGGGGGGGTCATGGGTTTCATATCATAGCATTTCTGTATGCAAGGTGTGGATTCGTATTGAATTGATGATGCCCTACAACTTAGTAATTCTCTTTTTTTCTCTATCTCGTTCCGTTTTCGAGATAAAATTGCTACCTTTTCTCCCCCCCATTCACCTTTTGTCTCCCCTATTTCCTCATAGACTGTAGTTACGAGCAGGGCCCTCACTCCTCCTGGTATCTTAATTTTGTTATTTTGTATTGTCTCATATTGTCTGTACATGTCCCCTCTTAATTGTAAAGCGCTGTGGAATATGTTGGCGCTATAGAAATAAAACTTATTATTATAACTCCGTTGTTTTCCACCAGGTGGCGCTATAGGTGGTTTCATTGCGTAATGTATGGCTACTTTACTATACCTAGACACCACTTCTATGCATATAGCTGCCGCCGTTCTCAAGTTAATGGTGGACAGAATATGGGTGGACACACTGTATACAAGAATATTTACTCCCTGAAGAAGCCACAACACTATGCGAAACGTACGTTGAGGATCGTTTTGGTGACCTTTTTAGATGCTTTTCCCATTGCCATGTCATATACACTTCTGGTGATTTGGGGTATAATGTCATATGACCATTGTTTCATTTACTTTTTGTTTTACATATTATTTCCCTTTCTTGTGTGGTGTTTATATAGCTACATGCTGTAATGACAAACCTCATTTGCTGGTGTTTGTAGTGTCTCTTTGATAGATACCTGTTCACATTTGACCTTGTCTCATCACTTATGAATAATCAGTTTTCAGTATAGAGATGAGTGGACCCGAGGATGTGTAGGTTCGGGCGGACTTGAAAATAAAAGTTCGGTTCGGGGAACCAGACTTGACCCGAACTGGACCCCGAACAACGAACCCCCATAAAAGTCAATGGGGACCCGAACTTCTGTGGTGAAAAATGGCTGTAAAATGATCGTGGTATGGGCTAAGAAGCTGCAAAAGGAAGCTAAACGGGGGGGAGGGGGAGTACCAAGCGAACGACAAAAGGGAAGGGAAGCCCTGTGCCTAGGGAATGGGAAGATGGTGACCCCTGACCAAGCCTACAGCTGGTCCCTGGGGTCTCTCACCACCCTAGATAGGGTCTGCACCTATGCGCCAAGCCGGATACCTCACCCTAGGTATACCTTGTGCTGGGCTCTAAATAGGGAATGGGATGGTGGGATGAGTTCTTCATCAACCCCATTAAGCACTATAGAAGACGCAAGGAGGACACATCCATCCATCACTTATCCATAGATGACTCAGTTCAGGAAAGTTTTCAGGAACAATACCACAGAGGAGTACAAGCCACCTGCTTGCAACCAGAGCTTGAATGGACTGATAAATATCACAAGCACCAGTCCAGGGGAGAAAGAGGTATATAAGCACCAAGATAACGCTGATGATCTCCAGCTGGATGAAAGGAGAGCTCCTGCTCGGTCCAAAAGGGATAGAAATGAATCCAGCAGGAAAGCTCCCGATACCAATGAATACTGACAGCAGAAACAAGGGACAGTCAGGGACCATTCTGCACAGCCAATCACTGTGACCTTGTATGGCCAGAAACCATATGACTGTCTGTCACCCATTACACACTTGTGACAGGCGCAGCCTACATTAAATTAAACCCTACAGACCCTGTTTCCACATTTGACCCTTACAGCCAAGATTACCAGAGATCCACAACAGAGCACTCAATTGTAAAAAGCTCCTAAACAGCCTTTTTTTCCTGGTTGATCCTCACAGCCAAGATTGCCCAAGATCCGCAGTCTCTCCAGCGTATGCAAGGTGGAGGTGTAACGTGTTGGTACATTGCAAATGAGGTGGAGAGCGTGAGGGCTGAAGTGACTCTGTAGCTCATGAAGGAGGGTGCTGGCTGTGGCGATACTCCCGGGCCTGCGCTTTCACTGACCATCCTGAGCTACAACACCTTCTCCAAACCTGCAGCATCGCCGTCCCTCTGTCCACTGACCCTACTGAGCTATGACACCTTCTTCTCCAAGCCTGCAGCATCGCCGTCCCTCTGTCCACTGACCCTACTGAGCTATGACACCTTCTTCTCCAAGCCTGCAGCATCGCCGTCCCTCTGTCCACTGACCCTACTGAGCTATGACACCTTCTCCAAGCCTGCAGCATCGCCGTCCCTCTGTCCACTGACCCTACTGAGCTATGACACCTTCATCTCCAAGCCTGAAGCATCGCCGTCCCTCTGTCCACTGACCCTACTGAGCTATGACACCTTCTTCTCCAAGCCTGCAGCATCGCCGTCCCTCTGTCCACTGACCCTACTGAGCTATGACACCTTCTTCTCCAAGCCTGCAGCATCGCCGTCCCTCTGTCCACTGACCCTACTGAGCTATGACACCTTCTTCTCCAAGCCTGCAGCATCGCAGTCCCTCTGTCCACTGACCCTACTGAGCTATGACACCTTCTTCTCCAAGCCTGCAGCATCGCCGTCCCTCTGTCCACTGACCCTACTGAGCTATGACACCTTCTCCATCAAGCCCACAGCATCGGTGACCCTGCCTCCTGTGACCTTCATGAGCTGCGACACCTTCTCCCTGAGCCTGCAGCATCGCAGCCCCTCTGCCCACTGACCCTTCTGAGCCGCGACACCTTCTTCTCCAAGCCTGCAGCATCGCAGCCCCTCTGCCCACTGACCCTTCTGAGCCGCGACACCTTCTTCTCCAAGCCTGCAGCATCGCCAACCCTCCATACACTGACCCTCCTGAGTTGCGACACCTTCTCCTCTGAGCCCACAGCATCGCCGACCTCCATACACTGATCCTCCTGAGCCACGACACCTTCTTCTGCAAGCCTGCAGCATCAGTGACCCTGCCTCCTGTGACCTTCATGAGCTGCGACACCTTCTCCTCTGAGCCCGTAACATTGCCAACCCTCCATACACTGATCCTCCTGAGCCGCGACACCTTCTCCTCCAAGCCCGCAGCATCGCCAACCCTCCATACACTGATCCTCCTGAGCCGCGACACCTTCTCCTCCAAGCCCGCAGCATCGCCAACCCTCCATACACTGATCCTCCTGAGCCAGGACACCTTCTCCTCCAAGCCCGCAGCATCGCCAACCCTCCATACACTGATCCTCCTGAGCCAGGACACCTTCTCCTCTGAGCCCGCAGCATCGCCAACCCTCCATACACTGATCCTCCTGAGCCAGGACACCTTCTCCTCCAAGCCCGCAGCATCGCCGACCCTCCATACACTGATACTCCTGAGCCAGGTCACCTCCTCTGAGATGGCAGCATCGCCGACCCTCCATACACTGATCCTCCTGAGCCAGGTCACCTTCTCCTCTGAGATGGCAGCATCGCCGACCCTCCATACACTGATCCTCCTGAGCCGCGACACCTTCTCCTCTGAGACGGCAGTATCGCCGACCCTCCATACACTGATCCTCCCGAGCTGCAACACCTTCTCCTCTGAGACGGCAGCATCGTTGACCCTCCATACACTGACCCTCGTGAGCTACGACGCCTTCTCCTCTGAGCCCGCAGCATCGCCGACCCTCCATACACTGATCCTCCTGAGCCACGACACCTTCTCCTCTGAGCCCGCAGCATCGGTGACCCTCCATACACTGATCCTCCTGAGCCAGGACACCTTCTCCTCTGAGCCCGCAGCATCGCCGACCCTCCATACACTGATACTCCTGAGCCAGGTCACCTTCTCCTCTGAGCCCGCAGCATCGGTGACCCTGCCTCCTGTGACCCTCCTGAGCCGCTCCCTCCGGTGAGATATTATAAGATGCACTAAGATTATAAGACAGACCCTCATTTTAACATTGGAAAAAATATTTTTTCCTATTTTCCTGCTCTAAATTTGGGGTGCGTCTTATAACATGAAAAATAGAGTATGTTGTAAAAAACATGATAGACAACACATGAAAAGACAGAAACCAGAACTCTGGCGACTAAGGATGAGAGGAGGTAGACTGAAGCTTGGTTTATCAAAAATTATCAAAAATATTAAGTTTGAACAGGTATCAAAAACACTGAACACCAATTAATATTGTATATCCTCCTGACAGCATATAGACCTCTCTGAAGCCGGGACGCACACACTCGGCTTCATAGTGCTCATCACCAAAAGTGTCGGGACTTCTGATCATGCGCTGGTGTGCCCTATGTACTGTACAAGAATATAACAACTATAATACTGCCCCTATGTACAAGAATATAACTACTATAATACTGCTCCTATGTATAAGAATATAACTACTATAATACTGCTCCTATGTACAAGAATATAACTCCTATAATACTGCTCCTATGTACAAGAATATAACTACTATAATACTGCTCCTATGTACAAGAATATAACTACTATAATACTGCCCCTATGTACAAGAATATAACTACTATAATACTGCCCTCTATGTACAAGAATATAACTACTATAATACTGGTCCTATGTACAAGAATATAACTACTATAATACTGCCCCTATGTACAAGAATATAACTACTATAATACTGCCCCTATGTACAAGAATATAACTGCTATAATACTGCCCCTATGTACAAGAATATAACTACTATACTACTGCCCCCTATGTACAAGAATATAACTACTATAATACTGCTCCTATGTACAAGAATATAACTACTATAAAACTGCCCCTATATACAAGAATATAACTACTATAATACTGCCCCCTATGTACAAGAATATATCTACTATAATACTGCCCCCTATGTACAAGAATATAACTACTATAATACTGCCCCCTATGTACAAGAATATAACTACTATAATACTGCCCCTATGTACAAGAATATAACTACTATAATACTGCCCCCTATGTACAAGAATATAGCTACTATAATACTGCCCCCTATGTACAAGAATATAACTACTATAATACTGCCCCTATGTACAAGAATATAGTACAAGAGTATAACTACTATAATACTACCCCTATGTACAAGAGTATAACTACTATAATACTACCCCTAAGTACAAGAATATAACTACTATAATACTGCCCCTATGTACAAGAATATAACTACTATAATACTGCCCCTATATACAAGAATATAGCTACTATAATACTGCCCCTATGTACAAGAATATAACTACTATAATACTGCTCCTATGTACAAGAATATAACTACTATAATACTGCCCTCTATGTACAAGAATATAACTACTATAATACTGCTCCTATGTACAAGAATATAATTACTATAATACTGCCCCTATGTACAAGAATATAACTACTATAATACTGCCCCTATGTACAAGAATATAACTACTATAATACTGCTCCTATGTACAAGAATATAACTACTATAATACTGCCCTCTATGTACAAGAATATAACTACTATAATACTGCTCCTATGTACAAGAATATAACTACTATAATACTGCCCCCTATGTACAAGAATATAACTACTATAATACTGCCCCTATGTACAAGAATATAACTACTATAATACTGCCCCTATGTACAAGAATATAACTACTATAATACTGCTCCTATATACAAGAATATAACTACTATAATACTGCCCCCTATGTACAAGAATATAACTACTATAATAGTGCTCCTATGTACAAGAATATAACTACTATAATACTGCTCCTATGTACAAGAATATAACTACTATAATACTGCTCCTATGTACAAGAATATAACTACTATAATACTGCTCCTATGTACAAGAATATAACTACTATAATACTGCCCCTATGTACAAGAATATAACTACTATAATACTGCTCCTATGTACAAGAATATAACTACTATAATACTGCTTCCTATGTACAAGAATATAACTACTATAATACTGTTCCTATGTACAAGAATATAACTACTATAATACTGCCCCCTATGTACAAGAATATAACTACTATAATACTGCCCCTATGTACAAGAATATAACTACTATAATACTGCTCCTATGTACAAGAATATAACTACTATAATACTGCTTCCTATGTACAAGAATATAACTACTATAATACTGTTCCTATGTACAAGAATATAACTACTATAATACTGCTCCTATGTACAAGAATATAACTACTATAATACTGCTCCTATGTACAAGAATATAACTACTATAATACTGCTCCTATGTACAAGAATATAACTACTATAATACTGCCCCTATGTACAAGAATATAACTACTATAATACTGCTCCTATGTACAAGAATATAACTACTATAATACTGCTTCCTATGTACAAGAATATAACTACTATAATACTGTTCCTATGTACAAGAATATAACTACTATAATACTGCCCCCTATGTACAAGAATATAACTACTATAATACTGCCCCTATGTACAAGAATATAACTACTATAATACTGCTCCTATGTACAAGAATATAACTACTATAATACTGCTTCCTATGTACAAGAATATAACTACTATAATACTGTTCCTATGTACAAGAATATAACTACTATAATACTGCTCCTATGTACAAGAATATAACTACTATAATACTGCCCCTATGTACAAGAATATAACTACTATAATACTGCTCCTATGTACAAGAATATAACTACTATAATACTGCTTCCTATGTACAAGAATATAACTACTATAATACTGTTCCTATGTACAAGAATATAACTACTATAATACTGCTCCTATATACAAGAATATAACTACTATAATACTGCCCTCTATGTACAAGAATATAACTGCTATAATACTGCTCCTACAGTTAGGTCCAGAAATCTTTGGACAGTGACACAATTTTCGCGAGTTGGGCTCTGCATGCCACCACATTGGATTTGAAATGAAACCTCTACAACAGAATTCAAGTGCAGATTGTAACGTTTAATTTGAAGGTCTGAACAAAAATATCTGATAGAAATTGTAGGAATTGTCACATTTCTTTACAAACACTCCACATTTTAGGAGGTCAAAAGTAATTGGACAAATAAACCAAACCCAAACAAAATATTTTTATTTTCAATATTTTGTTGCGAATCCTTTGGAGGCAATCACTGCCTTAAGTCTGGACCCCATGGACATCACCAAACACTGGGTTTCCTCCTTCTTAATGCTTTGCCAGGCCTTTACAGCCGCAGCCTTCAGGTCTTGCTTGTTTGTGGGTCTTTCCGTCTTAAGTCTGGATTTGAGCAAGTGAAATGCATGCTCAATTGGGTTAAGATCTGGTGATTGACTTGGCCATTGCAGAATGTTCCACTTTTTTGCACTCATGAACTCCTGGGTAGCTTTGGCTGTATGCTTGGGGTCATTGTCCATCTGTACTATGAAGCGCCGTCCGATCAACTTTGCGGCATTTGGCTGAATCTGGGCTGAAAGTATATCCCGGTACACTTCAGAATTCATCCGGCTACTCTTGTCTGCTGTTATGTCATCAATGAACACAAGTGACCCAGTGCCATTGAAAGCCATGCATGCCCATGCCATCACGTTGCCTCCACCATGTTTTACAGAGGATGTGGTGTGCCTTGGATCATGTGCCGTTCCCTTTCTTCTCCACACTTTTTTCTTCCCATCATTCTGGTACAGGTTGATCTTGGTCTCATCTGTCCATAGAATACTTTTCCAGAACTGAGCTGGCTTCATGAGGTGTTTTTCAGCAAATTTAACTCTGGCCTGTCTGTTTTTGGAATTGATGAATGGTTTGCATCTAGATGTGAACGCTTTGTATTTACTTTCATGGAGTCTTCTCTTTACTGGTGACTTAGAGACAGATACACCTACTTCACTGAGAGTGTTCTGGACTTCAGTTGATGTTGTGAACGGGTTCTTCTTTACCAAAGAAAGTATGCGGTGATCATCCACCACTGTTGTCATCCGTGGACGCCCAGGCCTTTTTGAGTTCCCAAGCTCACCAGTCAATTCCTTTTTTCTCAGAATGTACCCGACTGTTGATTTTGCTACTCCAAGCATGTCTGCTATCTCTCTGATGGATTTTTCCATTTTTTTCAGCCTCAGGATGTTCTGCTTCACCTCAATTGAGAGTTCCTTAGACCGCATGTTGTCTGGTCACAGCAACAGCTTCCAAATGCAAAACCACACACCTGTAATCAACCCCAGACCTTTTAACTACTTCATTGATTACAGGTTAACGAGGGAGACGCCTTCAGAGTTAATTGCAGCCCTTAGAGTCCCTTGTCCAATTACTTTTGGTCCCTTGAAAAAGAGGAGGCTATGCATTACAGAGCTATGATTCCTAATCCCTTTCTCCGATTTGGATGTGAAAACTCTCATATTGCAGCTGGGAGTGTGCACTTTCAGCCCATATTATATATAGAATTGTATTTCTGAACATGTTTTTGTAAACAGCTAAAATAACAAAACTTGTGTCACTGTCCAAATATTTCTGGCCCTGACTGTATGTACAAGAATATAACTACTATAATACTGCCCCTATGTATAAGAATATAACTACTATAATACTGCTCCTATGTACAAGAATATAACTGCTATAATACTGCCCCTATGTACAAGAATATAACTGCTATAATGTTTCTATGATTTACTGATTAATATAGACGATGTTGCAGGGTGATATTTGATATGACTGCTCCGTGTGACGTCATCGGTGTTGATCTATTTCGGTGTCTCTGCGGCATTATAAAGTGAATGGCGTTAATGGCGTCGCTCTATAATCCGTATTCTTGGTAAATTGTTGCAGTCGTTTTAGCAGCCGCCACTTCATAATAAAACTCGACTGCCATTTTCATTCATTTGACAATTTATATTGTTATTATACAAGAATATTCTTGTCAAGATGAACCCATTAATGGAGATGTATCGCGGAGAGAACGCCGCTGATTTCTATTCTTTTCTGCTGTAAATGCTCCGAGAGTCAATGGAACAATCAAAAAAAATCGCAACATTTTACCAGATGATGTTAAAGCATTAAAAGCACATTACATAAAGTGGCTGAGAAAAATAATCTTATTATGTCAGTAAAAATAACACAAAGAAACAAATATTACACAAATATCACTAAAAGGTCACATGAACTTGATGAAACACAAGTTTGGGGATTTGACTTTTTCATAGATGATGGAGCGAGAACTGTTATTGGGGGGACTAAAGCCGAATTAAAGGGTGAAATTTGGCAGAATCAGAATCCGGCCCCTACAAGACCTGACACCAAGAGCTAAACCACCGCTGCCATTGTTCAAATTCAGACTTGATTACACCATATGCTCTAGACCACCAGGAGCATGTCACTGCCAAAACTAGCACCGCTAGTGACCTTGAGATCTGAACTACCCAAACCTCCTAAGGCTCTGTTCACATCCAAATCCAGTTCTGTCACATCATGACATGAATACCAACTTCACCCAATGGGCCCCATTGATTTTAATGTGGTCCAGAGAGTTCTGTCCTTCTCCAAAGGGTAAACACTATCCTACTGAGTCACAAGGGAGTGTGTGCAAAACTACTGGGCCATGAGTGAGTGTGTGCAAAACTACTGGGTTACAAGGGAGTGTGTGCAAAACTACTGGGTTACAAGGGAGTGTGTGCAAAACTACTGGGTTACAAGGGAGTGTGTGCAAAACTACTGGGTCACAAGGGAGTGTGTGCAAAACTACTGGGTTACAAGGGAGTGTGTGCAAAACTACTGGGTCACAAGGGAGTGTGTGCAAAACTACTGGGCCATGAGTGAGTGTGTGCAAAACTACTGGGTTACAAGGGAGTGTGTGCAAAACTACTGGGTTACAAGGGAGTGTGTGCAAAACTACTGGGGCACAAGGGAGTGTGTGCAAAACTACTGGGTCACAAGGGAGTGTGTGCAAAACTACTGGGCCATGAGTGAGTGTGTGCAAAACTACTGGGTTACAAGGGAGTGTGTGCAAAACTACTGGGTTACAAGGGAGTGTGTGCAAAACTACTGGGGCACAAGGGAGTGTGTGCAAAACTACTGGGTCACAAGGGAGTGTGTGCAAAACTACTGGGTCACAAGGGAGTGTATGCAAAACTACTGGGTCACAAGGGAGTGTGTGCAAAACTAATGGGTCACAAGGGAGTGTGTGCAAAACTACTGGGCCATGAGTGTGTGTGTGCAAAACTACTGGGTTACAAGGGAGTGTGTGCAAAACTACTGGGCCATGAGTGAGTGTGTGCAAAACTACTGGGTTACAAGGGAGTGTGTGCAAAACTACTGGGTTACAAGGGAGTGTGTGCAAAACTACTGGGTTACAAGGGAGTGTGTGCAAAACTACTGGGTTACAAGGGAGTGTGTGAAAAACTACTGGGTTACAAGGGAGTGTGTGCAAAACTACTGGGTTACAAGGGAGTGTGTGCAAAACTACTGGGTCACAAGGGAGTGTGTGCAAAACTACTGGGGCACAAGGGAGTGTGTGCAAAACTACTGGGTCACAAGGGAGTGTGTGCAAAACTACTGGGTCACAAGGGAGTGTGTGCAAAACTACTGGGTCACAAGGGAGTGTGTGCAAAACTAATGGGTCACAAGGGAGTGTGTGCAAAACTACTGGGCCATGAGTGTGTGTGTGCAAAACTACTGGGTTACAAGGGAGTGTGTGCAAAACTACTGGGCCATGAGTGAGTGTGTGCAAAACTACTGGGTTACAAGGGAGTGTGTGCAAAACTACTGGGTTACAAGGGAGTGTGTGCAAAACTACTGGGGCACAAGGGAGTGTGTGCAAAACTACTGGGTTACAAGGGAGTGTGTGCAAAACTACTGGGTCACAAGGGAGTGTGTGCAAAACTACTGGGTCACAAGGGAGTGTGTGCAAAACTACTGGGCCATGAGTGAGTGTGTGCAAAACTACTGGGTTACAAGGGAGTGTGTGCAAAACTACTGGGTCACAAGGGAGTGTGTGCAAAACTACTGGGTCACAAGGGAGTGTGTGCAAAACTACTGGGCCATGAGTGAGTATGTGCAAAACTACTGGGTTACAAGGGAGTGTGTGCAAAACTACTGGGTTACAAGGGAGTGTGTGCAAAACTACTGGGGCACAAGGGAGTGTGTGCAAAACTACTGGGTCACAAGGGAGTGTGTGCAAAACTACTGGGTCACAAGGGAGTGTGTGCAAAACTACTGGGTCACAAGGGAGTGTGTGCAAAACTAATGGGTCACAAGGGAGTGTGTGCAAAACTACTGGGCCATGAGTGAGCATGTGCAAAACTACTGGGTTACAAGGGAGTGTGTGCAAAACTACTGGGTTACAAGGGAGTGTGTGCAAAACTACTGGGTTACAAGGGAGTGTGTGCAAAACTACTGGGTTACAAGGGAGTGTGTGCAAAACTACTGGGTTACAAGGGAGTGTGCAAAACTACTGGGTCACAAGGGAGTGTGTGCAAAACTACTGGGTCACAAGGGAGTGTGTGCAAAATTACTGGGGCACAAGGGAGTGTGTGCAAAACTACTGGGTCACAAAGGAGTGTGTGCAAAATTACTGGGTCACAAGGGAGTGTGTGCAAAACTACTGGGTCACAAGGGAGTGTGTGCAAAACTACTGGGTCACAAGGGAGTGTGTGCAAAACTACTGGGTCACAAGGGAGTGTGTGCAAAACTACTGGGCCATGAGTGAGTGTGCAAAACTACTGGGTCACAAGGGAGTGTGTGCAAAACTACTGGGTTACAAGGGAGTGTGTGCAAAACTACTGGGTTACAAGGGGGTGTGTGCAAAACTACTGGGTCACAAGGGAGTGTGTGCAAAACTACTGGGGCACAAGGGAGTGTGTGCAAAACTACTGGGTCACAAGGGAGTGTGTGCAAAACTACTGGGTCACAAGGGAGTGTGTGCAAAACTAATGGGTCACAAGGGAGTGTGTGCAAAACTACTGGGCCATGAGTGTGTGTGTGCAAAACTACTGGGCCACAAGGGAGTGTGTGCAAAACTACTGGGCCATGAGTGAGTGTGTGTAAAACTACTGGGTTACAAGGGAGTGTGTGCAAAACTACTGGGTTACAAGGGAGTGTGTGCAAAACTACTGGGTTACAAGGGAGTGTGTGCAAAACTACTGGGTCACAAGGGAGTGTGTGCAAAACTACTGGGTTACAAGGGAGTGTGTGCAAAACTACTGGGTTACAAGGGAGTGTGTGCAAAACTACTGGGTCACAAGGGAGTGTGTGCAAAACTACTGGGTCACAAAGGAGTGTGTGCAAAATTACTGGGGCACAAGGGAGTGTGTGCAAAACTACTGGGTCACAAAGGAGTATGTGCAAAACTACTGGGTCACAAGGGAGTGTGTGCAAAACTACTGGGTCACAAGGGAGTGTGTGCAAAACTACTGGGCCATGAGTGAGTGTGTGCAAAACTACTGGGTTACAAGGGAGTGTGTGCAAAACTACTGGGTTACAAGGGAGTGTGTGCAAAACTACTGGGGCACAAGGGAGTGTGTGCAAAACTACTGGGTCACAAGGGAGTGTGTGCAAAACTACTGGGTCACAAGGGAGTGTGTGCAAAACTAATAGGTCACAAGGGAGTGTGTGCAAAACTACTGGGCCATGAGTGTGTGTGTGTGTGCAAAACTACTGGGTTACAAGGGAGTGTGTGCAAAACTACTGGGCCATGAGTGAGTGTGTGCAAAGCTACTGGGTTACAAGGGAGTGTGTGCAAAACTACTGGGTCACAAGGGAGTGTGTGCAAAACTACTGGGTCACAAGGGAGTGTGTGCAAAATTACTGGGGCACAAGGGAGTGTGTGCAAAACTACTGGGTCACAAAGGAGTGTGTGCAAAACTACTGGGTCACAAGGGAGTGTGTGCAAAACTACTGGGTCACAAGGGAGTGTGTGCAAAACTACTGGGTCACAAGGGAGTGTGTGCAAAACTACTGGGTAACAATGGAGTGTGTGCAAAACTACTGGGTCACAAGGGAGTGTGTGCAAAACTACTGGGTAACAAGGGAGTGTGTGCAAAACTACTGGGTAACAAGGGAGTGTGTGCAAAACTACTGGGTAACAAGGGAGTGTGTGCAAAACTACTGGGTCACAAGGGAGTGTGTGCAAAACTACTGGGTCACAAGGGAGTGTGTGCAAAACTACTGGGTAACAATGGAGTGTGTGCAAAACTACTGGGTCACAAGGGAGTGTGTGCAAAACTACTGGGTAACAAGGGAGTGTGTGCAAAACTACTGGGTCACAAGGGAGTGTGTGCAAAACTACTGGGTTACAAGGGAGTGTGTGCAAAACTACTGGGGCACAAGGGAGTGTGTGCAAAACTACTGGGTCACAAGGGAGTGTGTGCAAAACTACTGGGTCACAAGGGAGTGTGTGCAAAACTACTGGGTCACAAGGGAGTGTGTGCAAAACTAATAGGTCACAAGGGAGTGTGTGCAAAACTACTGGGCCATGAGTGTGTGTGTGTGTGCAAAACTACTGGGTTACAAGGGAGTGTGTGCAAAACTACTGGGCCATGAGTGAGTGTGTGCAAAACTACTGGGTTACAAGGAAGTGTGTGCAAAACTACTGGGTCACAAGGGAGTGTGTGCAAAACTACTGGGTCACAAGGGAGTGTGTGCAAAATTACTGGGGCACAAGGGAGTGTGTGCAAAACTACTGGGTCACAAAGGAGTGTGTGCAAAACTACTGGGTCACAAGGGAGTGTGTGCAAAACTACTGGGTCACAAGGGAGTGTGTGCAAAACTACTGGGTCACAAGGGAGTGTGTGCAAAACTACTGGGTAACAATGGAGTGGGTGCAAAACTACTGGGTCACAAGGGAGTGTGTGCAAAACTACTGGGTAACAAGGGAGTGTGTGCAAAACTACTGGGTAACAAGGGAGTGTGTGCAAAACTACTGGGTAACAAGGGAGTGTGTGCAAAACTACTGGGTCACAAGGGAGTGTGTGCAAAACTACTGGGTCACAAGGGAGTGTGTGCAAAACTACTGGGTAACAATGGAGTGTGTGCAAAACTACTGGGTCACAAGGGAGTGTGTGCAAAACTACTGGGTAACAAGGGAGTGTGTGCAAAACTACTGGGTCACAAGGGAGTGTGTGCAAAACTACTGGGTAACAAGGGAGTTTGTGCAAAACTACTTTGTCACAAGGGAGTGTGTGCAAAACTACTGGGTCACAAGGGAGTAAGTGCAAAACTACTGGGTCACAAGGGAGTGTGTGCAAAACTACTGGGTCACAAGGGAGTGTGTGCAAAACTACTGGGTCACAAGGGAGTGTGTGCAAAATTACTGGGGCACAAGGGAGTGTGTGCAAAACTACTGGGTCACAAAGGAGTGTGTGCAAAACTACTGGGTCACAAGGGAGTGTGTGCAAAACTACTGGGTCACAAGGGAGTGTGTGCAAAACTACTGGGTCACAAGGGAGTGTGTGCAAAACTACTGGGTCACAAGGGAGTGTGTGCAAAACTACTGGGTCACAAGGGACTGTGTGCAAAACTACTGGGTAACAATGGAGTGTGTGCAAAACTACTGGGTCACAAGGGAGTGTGTGCAAAACTACTGGGTCACAAGGGAGTAAATGCAAAACTACTGGGTCACAAGGGAGTGTGTGCAAAACTACTGGGTCACAAGGGAGTGTGTGCAAAACTACTGGGTCACAAGGGAGTGTGTGCAAAACTACTGGGTCACAAGGGAGTGTGCAAAACTACTGGGTAACAAGGGAGTGTGTGCAAAACTACTGGGTCACAAGGGAGTGTGTGCAAAACTACTGGGTCACAAGGGAGTGTGTGCAAAACTACTGGGTCACAAGGGAGTGTGTGCAAAACTACTCGGTAACAAGGGAGTGTGTGCAAAACTACTGGGTAACAAGGGGGTGTGTGCAAAACTACTGGGGCACAAGGGAGTGTGTGCAAAACTACTGGGTCACAAGGGAGTGTGTGCAAAACTACTGGGGCACAAGGGAGTGTGTGCAAAATTACTGGGGCACAAGGGAGTGTGTGCAAAACTACTGGGGCACAAGGGAGTGTGCAAAACTACTGGGTCACAAGGGAGTGTATGAAAAACTACTTGGGTATAAGGGAGTGTGTGCAAAACTACTGGGTCACAAGGGAGTGTGTGCAAAGCTACTCGGTCACGAGGGAGTGTACAAAGTCCTAGTGGATCATAAGGGAGTGTACAAAATCCTACTTGGTCGCGTGAGAGTGTAGAGAATTCTACTGGGTGACAGGTGAGTGTACCTGATCCTATTGGGTCTTATAGGAGTGTATATGACCTACTGGCTCACATGGGAGTCTACATTAACCTACAGTAAATGCCAACTACTGGATGACAAGAGAGTGGACATTAGACATGGATCACTATCCTACTGATTTACAAAAGATTAAACGCCATCAGACTGGGTCACAAGATGGTGAAAACTGTTCTACTGGGTCACAACAGAGATAATATTATCCTACTTAATCCCAACAGAATATTAATCCCACCGGGGCATGAGAGCCGACAACACCTCACAGTTATGTAAGGCTAAGTTCACATTTCCGCTAAAATGTATCAGTCACAATCCGCTGCTCTTGTAAACAGCGGAATCCGTTTAGCGGATTCCGCTGCTCCCATAGACTTGTATGAGCAGCGGATTGTGACTGATGATGCTGCGTTGCACCCTCCGCCCGACTGATCAGTCGTGGAACGACTGACCGCCGGGAGGGGGGAACGCAGCATGTAACGTTTTTTGAGCAGCGAGATCCGTCGGATTTCGCTGCGCATGCTCTCTGGCTCCCTGCACACGTCACCAGCTTTGGTTGGTTACCCGATATTTACCCTGGTTACGGTGCAAGAAGCCAGCGCTAAGCGGTGTAGGCCCGTAACCAAGGTAAATATCGGGTAACCAAGGTAAACATCGGGTGCTTTGCTGTTACCCGATATTTAGGCTGGTTACGTGTGCAGGGAGGCCGACACTTCCCCGCTCGGCCCCGCCCCCTCCCGCACTCCGCACATGTGTCTACACACACACACACACACACCTGTCCCCAGCCTTGCAGACAAGCACTGCCACTGACACCCTCGTCTGGCCCCGCCCCCTGCTCGGCTCCGCCCCCTCCCGCACTTTGCATGTGCACACACACACATACATACATACATGCACATACACACACTCACTCACCTGTCCCCAGCCATGCAGACCGCAGCACTTCCACTGACATCCTCAGCGCCTGGCCCCGCCCCCCGCTCGGCTCCGCCCCCCTCCCGCACTTTGCATGTGCACACACATACATACATACATGCACATACACACACTCACTCACAGATACACTCACCTGTCCCCAGCCATGCAGACCGCAGCACTTCCACTGACATCCTCAGCGCCTGGCCCCGCCCCCCGCTCGGCTCTGCCCCCGAACTCCGCCCCCCGCACACAACGGAATCCGACAAAGAATTCTGTTCTTTGTCATCCGTTGTACAGCGTTGAACAGCGCATCAGTCACATGCGTCAAGCGACGCATGTGACTGATACAAATCAACGGAAATGTGAACTTAGCCTTAACATTTTACAGTGTCTGCAAGAGAACATTGCCATCTGCTGGTTAAAAAGGAGAAGCAGGAACTAATGAGTGAAGTGTGTGTTTCCCCAAGGGAAGAGATTGGAAGGAACGCTGAGTCAGGTGACAGTTGTGGCATAGTTATTAATTATAAAAGCCTGGAACGACAAAGAAAGGAAAGAGTTGGCATCGGAACCTGTATAAAGACGGATGTGTGAGTGGTGGAGCAGGCTTACAGCTGAGTAAGACCAAAACCAATTCCAGAGGAAAACCAAAATTGATTTCAGAGGAAGACCACACCATTTCCAGAAGAAGATCGTAACCGATTCCAGAGGAAGACTGACACTGATTCCAGATGTAGGTAGATAGAAGCAGATTCCAGTGGAAGACTAAAAGAGATACCAGAGGTACACTGAAACAATACCAGAGGTAGACTGAAGCAGATCCCAGAGGAAGACTGAAACAGATCCCAGAGGAACACTGAAACAGATCCCAGAGGTACACTGAAACAGATCCCAGAGGTACACTGAAACAATACCAGAGGTAGACTGAAGCAGATCCCAGAGGAAGACTGAAACCAATCCCAGAGGAATACTGAAACAGATCCCAGAGGAACACGGAAACAGATCCCAGAGGTACACTGAAACAATACCAGAGGTAGACTGAAGCAGATCTCAGAGGAAGACTGAAACCAATCCCAGAGGAAAACTGAAACAGATCTCAGAGGAACACTGAAACAGATCTCAGAGGAACACTGAAACAGATCTCAGAGGAACACTGAAACAGATCTCAGAGGAACACTGAAACAGATCTCAGAGGAACACTGAAACAGATCCCAGAGGAATATCAAAACCAATTCCAGAGGAAGACTGAAACAGATCCCAGAGGAATATTAAAACCGATTCCAGATGAAGACTGAAACTGATTGTAGATGAATACAGAAACCAATTCCAGAGGAAGAACAAAATCGATCCCAATACCAATTCCCAATAGGAATACCGAAACGATCCCAGAAGAAGATCGAAACCAATTCCAGAAGTAGACTAAAACTGATCCCAGAAGAAGATCGAAACCAATTCCAGAGGTAGACCGAAACCGATCCCAGAGGAAGACTGACATGGATCCCAGAGGAAGACTGACAGCGATCCCAGAGGAAGACTGACATGGATCCCAGAGGAAGACTGACATGGATCCCAGAGGAAGACTGACACCGATCCCAGAGGAAGACTGACACCGATCCCAGAGAAAGACCGATACTGATCCTAGAGGAAGACTGAAACCGATCCCAGAGGAGAACCGAAACTGATCCCAGAGGAAGACTGACACCGATCCCAGAGAAAGACCGATACTGATCCTAGAGGAAGACTGACACCGATCCCAGAGGAAGACTGACACCGATCCCAGAGAAAGACCGATACTGATCCTAGAGGAAGACTGAAACCGATCCCAGAGGAGAACCGAAACCGATCCCAGAGGAAGACTGAAACCGATCCCAGAGGAGAACCGAAACCGATCCCAGAGAACCGAAACCGATCCCAGAGGAGAACCGAAACCGATCCCAGAGGAAAACTGAAACCGATCCCAGAGGAAAAAAAAAACCGATCCCAGAGGAAAACTGAAACCGATCCCAGAGGAAAACTGAAACCGATCACAGAAAAGAACCGAAACTGATCCCAGAGAAACCCCAAACCCAATTTCATAGGAGGACCGAAATCGATCCCAGAGGAAGAACGAATCTAGGTCAGGTGAAAGATCGTAACCAGATCAAGGAGGCGAACCAGCTGTGCTGAAGGGCCGTGTTTTGTGAGCCATTTCTTCCTGTCCAGACTTGCGATACTAAGTGGGACTGCAGACGGTGAAGACGGTCGGCCTCTTGTGGTCTTACGGGAACCCCTGCTAGGGCATGTGTGTGTTTTGTATTATTTAGATAGTTGACAACACTCATGGAAAGAGTGAGTAGTGACACTGACGCTCCCCGATGCAGGGAATGAGGGTTAAGACAATGTTGACGGTGCCGGCTATTCACTGATAGAAGTAATAACATGTACATAACTTGGTGTTTATATTCTGCATATCTGTAGCCCCGAATTGCTCAACGTAATATAATGTTTATTTTCCATCACCTGTGCTCATCACTGATCTCATACACAAGGCACTATCCTTGTATTTAGGTAAAATAACTGTAATTTTAAGTTACCACTGAGTCGTCCTTCTCTGCGCTGTTGCATCCATGCAACCTGTTTACAGTTACACTATTCTACATGTACGCCTACAATACCACTATATAGCGGTACAAAATATTAACCTCCTTCATTACAGTATATAATGTCTTTGAAAACCAGTTCAGCACAAATAACCCCATCATTAATACCGGGACCAGTTAATTAGTAACATTCATGTTTGTTTTTCATCAATGGGAAGCTTTAAATTGATGTTTACGTCCCAAGAATTGACATAGAAATCAATGCGGCTGGACAGATGCCGCGCGCTGCATTAAGACCCTTCATGACTTGTAATTGACAACTCAAAGATGAAAGCTTCCACCTGCGCTCTCCTCATCGCCAGCGATCGCTAATTGATAGACATTAAACTTCCACCCACGTACGAAGAACATACAGTATATATCAGCTCCGAGCCAAGATCATGGCGGAGCGGCCGTCATTGTACTGCGCGCCGCTATATGCATCCTCTACAAGGATGGGGAGTATATGTATCCAGGATTCTGAGCCACTTACACAAGGGATGAAATACCCGGAGAGAAGGACGAGATCACTTATATTATACCGTATATGATAAGGAAAATGGCTCCAACAACAAATTATTAATAAAGATGATGGAGTAGGGCAGTATTATAGTAGTTATATTCTTGTATATAGGGGCAGTATTATAGCAGTTATATTCTTGTATATAGGGGGCAGTATTATAGTAGTTATATTCTTGTATATAGGGGCAGTATTATAGCAGTTATATTCTTGTACATAGGGGCAGTATTATAGTAGTTATATTCTTGTATATAGGGGGTAGTATTATAGTAGTTATATTCTTGTACATAGGGTGCAGTATTATAGTAGTTATATTCTTGTATATAGGGGCAGTATTATAGCAGTTATATTCTTGTACATAGGGGCAGTATTATAGTAGTTATATTCTTGTACATAGGGGGCAGTATTATAGTAGATATATTCTTGTACATAGGGGGCAGTATTATAGTAGTTATATTCTTGTACATAGGGGCAGTATTATAGTAGTTATATTCTTGTACATAGGGGGCAGTATTATAGTAGTTATATTCTTGTACATAGGAGCTGTATTATAGTAGTTATATTCTAGTACATATGGGGCAGTATTATAGTAGTTATATTCTTATACATAGGGGGCAGTATTATAGTAGTTATATTCTTGTACATAGGGGCAGTATTATAGTAGTTATATTCTTATACATAGGGGGCAGTATTATAGTAGTTATATTCTTGTACATAGGGGGCAGTATTACAGTAGTTATATTCTTGTACATAGGGGGCAGTATTATAGTAGTTATATTCTTGTACATAGGAGCAGTATTATAGTAGTTATATTCTTGTACATAGGGGCAGTATTATAGTAATTATATTCTTGTACATATGGGGCAGTATTATAGTAGTTATATTCTTGTACATAGGGGCAGTATTATAGTAGTTATATTCTTGTACATAGGAGCAGTATTATAGTAGTTATATTCTTGTACATAGGGGCAGTATTATAGTAATTATATTCTTGTACATATGGGGCAGTATTATAGTAGTTATATTCTTGTACATAGGGGCAGTATTATAGTAGTGATATTCTTGTAAATAAGAGCAGTATTATAGTAGTTATATTCTTGTACATAGGGGCAGTATTATAGTAGTTATATTCTTGTACATAGGGGCAGTATTATAGTAATTATATTCTTGTACATATGGGGCAGTATTATAGTAGTTATATTCTTGTACATAGGGGCAGTATTATAGTAGTGATATTCTTGTAAATAAGAGCAGTATTATAGTAGTTATATTCTTGTACATAGGGGCAGTATTATAGTAGTTATATTCTTGTACATAGGAGCAGTATTATAGTAGTTATACTCTTGTACATAGGGGCAGTATTATAGTAGTTATATTCTTGTATATAGGAGCAGTATTATAGTAGTTATATTCTTGTACATAGGGGCAGTATTATAGTAGTTATATTCTTGTACATAGAGGCAGTATTATAGTAGTTATATTCCTGTACATAGGGGCAGTATTATAGTAGTTATATTCTTGTACATAGGGGGCAGTATTATAGTAGTTATATTCTTGTACATAGGAGCAGTATTATAGTAGTTATATTCTTGTACATAGGAGCAGTATTATAGTAGTTATATTCTTGTACATAGAGAACAGTATTATAGTAGTTATATTCTTGTACATAGGGGGGCAGTATTATAGCAGTTATATTCTTGTACATAGGGGGCAGTATTATAGCAGTTATATTCTTGTACATAGGAGCAGTATTATAATAGTTATATTCTTGTACATAGGGGCAGTATCATAGTAGTTATATTCTTGTACATAGGAGCAGTATTATGGTGTAAAATCTACTGCTTCACTATTAATACAAATTTTGGACAAAAAAGAGTTAACTAACGTTAACGTTTATAGTTTTGCTGCTGTGTAAGCTGGAAGGGTAATAAAACAAATCTCCTGATCGCTTAGTGCTGGATATATTTAGTGCACATATATATTTATATACAGTTATTTTACATTACAGTAATTTTAGGAATTCAGCTGCTGGCATAGATCTTCTGCAGATCTGGCAAATGACTGTGTGATTCAGTCCTGTATCGTGGGTCTGATATTCCTGCTTTCTTAAAGGGAACCAATCACCAGGATTTTCCTATAAACCTAAAGCCAGTGCTATACTGGCACTATCAGGCTGATTCTATACATACAGTGCTATACTGGCACTATCAGGCTGAGTCTATACATACAGTGCTATACTGGCACTATCAGGCTGATTCTATACATACAGTGCTATACTGGCACTATCAGGCTGATTCTATACATACAGTGCTATACTGGTGCTATCAGGCTGATTCTATACATACAGTGCTATACTGGCACTATCAAGCAGTGTCTATACATACAGTGCTATACTGGCACTATCAGGCTGATTCTATACATACAGTGCTATACTGGCACTATCAGGCTGATTCTATACATACAGTGCTATACTGGCACTATCAGGCTGATTCTATACATACAGTGCTATACTGGCACTATCAGGCTGATTCTATACATACAGTGCTATACTGGCACTATCAGACTGATTCTATACATACAGTGCTATACTGGCGCTATCAGGCTGATTCTATACATACAGAGCTATACTGGCACTATCAGGCTGATTCTATACATACAGTGCTATACTGGCACTATCAGGCTGATTCTATACATACAGTGCTATACTGGCACTATCAGGCTGATTCTATACATACAGTGCTATACTGGCGCTATCAGGCTGATTCTATACATACAGTGCTATACTGGCACTATCAGGCTGAGTCTATACATACAGTACTATACTGGCACTATCAGGCTGAGTCTATACATACAGTGCTATACTGGCGCTATCAGGCTGATTCTATACATACAGTGCTATACTGGCGCTATCAGGCTGATTCTATACATACAGTGCTATACTGGCACTATCAGGCTGATTCTATACATACAGTGCTATACTGGCACTATCAGGCTGAGTCTATACATACAGTGCTATACTGGCACTATCAGACTAAGTCTATACATACAGTACTATACTGGCACTATCAGGCTGAGTCTGTACATACAGTGCTATACTGGCACTATCAGGCTGATCCTATACATACAGTGCTATACTGGCACTATCAGGCTGATTCTATACATACCGTGCTATACTGGCACTATCAGGCTGATTCTATACATACAGTGCTATACTGGCACTATCAGGCTGAGTCTATACATACAGTACTATACTGGCACTATCAGGCTGAGTCTATACATACAGTGCTATACTGGCACTATCAGGCTGATTCTATACATACAGTGCTATACTGGCACTATCAGACTGATTCTATACATACAGTGCTATACTGGCGCTATCAGGCTGATTCTATACATACAGAGCTATACTGGCACTATCAGGCTGATTCTATACATACAGTGCTATACTGGCACTATCAGGCTGATTCTATACATACAGTGCTATACTGGCACTATCAGGCTGATTCTATACATACAGTGCTATACTGGCGCTATCAGGCTGATTCTATACATACAGTGCTATACTGGCACTATCAGGCTGAGTCTATACATACAGTACTATACTGGCACTATCAGGCTGAGTCTATACATACAGTGCTATACTGGCGCTATCAGGCTGATTCTATACATACAGTGCTATACTGGCGCTATCAGGCTGATTCTATACATACAGTGCTATACTGGCACTATCAGGCTGATTCTATACATACAGTGCTATACTGGCACTATCAGGCTGAGTCTATACATACAGTGCTATACTGGCACTATCAGACTAAGTCTATACATACAGTACTATACTGGCACTATCAGGCTGAGTCTGTACATACAGTGCTATACTGGCACTATCAGGCTGATCCTATACATACAGTGCTATACTGGCACTATCAGGCTGATTCTATACATACCGTGCTATACTGGCACTATCAGGCTGATTCTATACATACAGTGCTATACTGGCACTATCAGGCTGAGTCTATACATACAGTACTATACTGGCACTATCAGGCTGAGTCTATACATACAGTGCTATACTGGCACTATCAGGCTAAGTCTATACATACAGTACTATACTGGCACTATCAGACTGATTCTATACATACAGTACTATACTGGCGCTATCAGGCTGATTCTATACATACAGAGCTATACTGGCACTATCAGGCTGATTCTATACATACAGTGCTATACTGGCACTATCAGGCTGATTCTATACATACAGTGCTATACTGGCACTATCAGGCTGATTCTATACATACAGTGCTATACTGGCGCTATCAGGCTGATTCTATACATACAGTACTATACTGGCACTATCAGGCTGAGTCTATACATACAGTGCTATACTGGCGCTATCAGGCTGATTCTATACATACAGTGCTATACTGGCGCTATCAGGCTGATTCTATACATACAGTGCTATACTGGCACTATCAGGCTGAGTCTATACATACAGTGCTATACTGGAACTATCAGGCTGATTCTATACATACAGTGCTATACTGGCACTATCAGGCTGAGTCTATACATACAGTGCTATACTGGCACTATCAGGCTGAGTCTATACATACAGTGCTATACTGGCACTATCAGACTAAGTCTATACATACAGTACTATACTGGCACTATCAGGCTGAGTCTGTACATACAGTGCTATACTGGCACTATCAGGCTGATCCTATACATACAGTGCTATACTGGCACTATCAGGCTGATTCTATACATACCGTGCTATACTGGCACTATCAGGCTGATTCTATACATACAGTGCTATACTGGCACTATCAGGCTGAGTCTATACATACAGTACTATACTGGCACTATCAGGCTGAGTCTATACATACAGTGCTATACTGGCACTATCAGGCTAAGTCTATACATACAGTACTATACTGGCACTATCAGGCTGAGTCTATACATACAGTACTATACTGGCACTATCAGGCTGAGTCTGTACATACAGTGCTATACTGGCACTATCAGGCTGATCCTATACATACAGTGCTATACTGGCACTATCAGGCTGATTCTATACATACCGTGCTATACTGGCACTATCAGGCTGATCCTATACATACAGTGCTATACTGGCACTATCAGGCTGATCCTATACATACCGTGCTATACTGGCACTATCAGGCTGATTCTATACATACAGTGCTATACTGGCACTATCAGGCTGAGTCTATACATACAGTACTATACTGGCACTATCAGGCTGAGTCTATACATACAGTGCTATACTGGCACTATCAGGCTGAGTCTATACATACAGTACTATACTGGCACTATCAGGCTGAGTCTATACATACAGTGCTATACTGGCACTATCAGGCTGATTCTATACATACAGTGCTATACTGGCACTATCAGACTGATTCTATACATACAGTGCTATACTGGCGCTATCAGGCTGATTCTATACATACAGAGCTATACTGGCACTATCAGGCTGATTCTATACATACAGTGCTATACTGGCACTATCAGGCTGATTCTATACATACAGTGCTATACTGGCACTATCAGGCTGATTCTATACATACAGTGCTATACTGGCGCTATCAGGCTGATTCTATACATACAGTGCTATACTGGCACTATCAGGCTGAGTCTATACATACAGTACTATACTGGCACTATCAGGCTGAGTCTATACATACAGTGCTATACTGGCGCTATCAGGCTGATTCTATACATACAGTGCTATACTGGCGCTATCAGGCTGATTCTATACATACAGTGCTATACTGGCACTATCAGGCTGATTCTATACATACAGTGCTATACTGGCACTATCAGGCTGAGTCTATACATACAGTGCTATACTGGCACTATCAGACTAAGTCTATACATACAGTACTATACTGGCACTATCAGGCTGAGTCTGTACATACAGTGCTATACTGGCACTATCAGGCTGATCCTATACATACAGTGCTATACTGGCACTATCAGGCTGATTCTATACATACCGTGCTATACTGGCACTATCAGGCTGATTCTATACATACAGTGCTATACTGGCACTATCAGGCTGAGTCTATACATACAGTACTATACTGGCACTATCAGGCTGAGTCTATACATACAGTGCTATACTGGCACTATCAGGCTAAGTCTATACATACAGTACTATACTGGCACTATCAGACTGATTCTATACATACAGTACTATACTGGCGCTATCAGGCTGATTCTATACATACAGAGCTATACTGGCACTATCAGGCTGATTCTATACATACAGTGCTATACTGGCACTATCAGGCTGATTCTATACATACAGTGCTATACTGGCACTATCAGGCTGATTCTATACATACAGTGCTATACTGGCGCTATCAGGCTGATTCTATACATACAGTGCTATACTGGCACTATCAGGCTGAGTCTATACATACAGTACTATACTGGCACTATCAGGCTGAGTCTATACATACAGTGCTATACTGGCGCTATCAGGCTGATTCTATACATACAGTGCTATACTGGCGCTATCAGGCTGATTCTATACATACAGTGCTATACTGGCACTATCAGGCTGAGTCTATACATACAGTGCTATACTGGAACTATCAGGCTGATTCTATACATACAGTGCTATACTGGCACTATCAGGCTGAGTCTATACATACAGTGCTATACTGGCACTATCAGGCTGAGTCTATACATACAGTGCTATACTGGCACTATCAGACTAAGTCTATACATACAGTACTATACTGGCACTATCAGGCTGAGTCTGTACATACAGTGCTATACTGGCACTATCAGGCTGATCCTATACATACAGTGCTATACTGGCACTATCAGGCTGATTCTATACATACCGTGCTATACTGGCACTATCAGGCTGATTCTATACATACAGTGCTATACTGGCACTATCAGGCTGAGTCTATACATACAGTACTATACTGGCACTATCAGGCTGAGTCTATACATACAGTGCTATACTGGCACTATCAGGCTAAGTCTATACATACAGTACTATACTGGCACTATCAGGCTGAGTCTATACATACAGTACTATACTGGCACTATCAGGCTGAGTCTGTACATACAGTGCTATACTGGCACTATCAGGCTGATCCTATACATACAGTGCTATACTGGCACTATCAGGCTGATTCTATACATACCGTGCTATACTGGCACTATCAGGCTGATCCTATACATACAGTGCTATACTGGCACTATCAGGCTGATCCTATACATACCGTGCTATACTGGCACTATCAGGCTGATTCTATACATACAGTGCTATACTGGCACTATCAGGCTGAGTCTATACATACAGTACTATACTGGCACTATCAGGCTGAGTCTATACATACAGTGCTATACTGGCACTATCAGGCTGATCCTATACATACCGTGCTATACTGGCACTATCAGGCTGATTCTATACATACAGTGCTATACTGGCACTATCAGGCTGAGTCTATACATACAGTACTATACTGGCACTATCAGGCTGAATCTATACATACAGAGCTATACTGGCGCTATCAGGCTGATTCTATACATACAGTGCTATACTGGCACTATCAGGCTGATTCTATACATACAGTGCTATACTGGCGCTATCAGGCTGATTCATACATACAGTGCTATACTGGCGCTATCAGGCTGATTCTATACATACAGTGCTATACTGGCACTATCAGGCTGATTCTATTCATACAGTGCTATACTGGCGCTATCAGGCTGATTCTATACATACCTGTAGGGGTTAGCTCGGAAATTTAGGTTTTGAAATCCAAGAAAGTAAAGTTTATAAAATCGGCAGCTTCTTGAGTGACAGCAGCTGAGGAGCAGGTAATATCTGGGGGGGGGGGATTCATAGCTATCCCCTCCCCCTGTTAGAATTAGCATAAGTATTATACAATCAATGTAGGTTTTCTCTTCCAGGACCTGTGAGGTTATACACATGTGACCAGAAGGTACATACACTACATACAGATTTATACAGCTTTATACAGCCACCACTAGAGGGAGCTCACTATATACAGATTTATACAGCCCCCACCAGAGGGAGCTCACTACATACAGATTTATACAGCCACCACTAGAGGGAGCTCACTACATACAGATTTATACAGCCACCACTAGAGGGAGCTCACTACATACAGATTTATACAGCTACCACTAGGGGGAGCTCACTACATACAGATTTATACAGCCACCACTAGAGGGAGCTCACTACATACAGATTTATACAGCCACTACTAGAGGGAGCTCACTACATACAAACTTATACAGCCACCACTAGAGGGAGCTCACTACATATAGTTTTTTACAGCCACCACTAGAGGGAGCTCACTACATACAGATTTATACAGCCACCACTAGAGGGAGCTCACTACATACAGATTTATACAGTCACCACTAGAGGGAGCTCACTACATACAGATTTATACAACCACCACTAGAGGGAGCTCACTACATACAGATTTATACAGCCACCACTAGAGGGAGCTCACTATATGCAGATTTATACAACCACTACTAGAGGAGCTCACTACATAAAGATTCATACAGTCACCACTAGAGGGAGCTCACTGCATACAGATTTATACAGCCACCACTAGAGGGAACTCACTACATACAGATTTATACAGCCACCACTAGGGGGAGCTCACTACATACAGATTTATACAGCCACCACTAGGGGGAGCTCACTGCATACAGATTTTTACAGCCACCACTAGGGGGAGCTCACTGCATACAGATTTATACAGCCACCACTAGGGGGAGCTCACTATATAAAGATTCATACAGTCACCACTAGAGGGAGCTCACTACATACAGATTTATACAGCCACCACTAGAGGGAGCTCACTTCATACAGATTTATACAGCCACCACTAGAGGGAGCTCACTACATACAGATTTATACACCCACTACTAGAGGGAGCTCGTTACTTACAGATTTATACAGCCACCACTAGAGGTAGCTCACTTCATACAGATTTATACAGCCACCACTAGAGGGAGCTCACTACATACAGATTTATACAACCAGCACTAGAGGGAGCTCACTACATACAGATTTATACAGCCACCACTAGGGGGAGCTCACTACATACAGATTTATACAGCCACCACTAGAGGGAGCTCACTTCATACAGATTTATACAGCCACCACTAGAGGGAGCTCACTACATACAGATTTATACAACCACCACTAGAGGGAGCTCACTACATACAGATTTATACAGCCACTACTAGAGGGAGCTCACTACATACAAATTTATACAGCCACCACTAGGGGGAGCTCACTACATATAGATTTATACAGCCACCACTAGAGGGAGCTCACTACATACAGATTTATACAACCACCACTAGAGGGAGCTCACTACATACAGATTTATACAGCCACCACTAGAGGGAGCTCACTACATACAGATTTATACAGTCACCACTAGAGGGAGCTCACTACATACAGATTTATACAACCACCACTAGGAGGAGCTCACTATATATAGATTTATACAGCCACCACTAGGGGGAGCACACTATATACAGATTTATACAGCCACTACTAGAGTAGTTCACTACATAAAGATTCATACAGTCACCACTAGAGGGAGCTCACTGCATACAGATTTATACAGCCACCACTAGGGGGAGCTCACTACATACAGATTTATACAGCCACCACTAGGGGGAGCTCACTGCATACAGATTTTTACAGCCACCACTAGGGGGAGCTCACTGCATACAGATTTATATAGCCACCACTAGGGGGAGCTCACTACATACAGATTTATACAGCCACCACTAGGGGGAGCTCACTGCATACAGATTTTTACAGCCACCACTAGGGGGAGCTCACTGCATACAGATTTATACAGCCACCACTAGGGGGAGCTCACTATATAAAGATTCATACAGTCACCACTAGAGGGAGCTCACTACATACAGATTTATACAGCCACCACTAGAGGGAGCTCACTTCATACAGATTTATACAGCCACCACTAGAGGGAGCTCACTACATACAGATTTATACACCCACTACTAGAGGGAGCTCGTTACTTACAGATTTATACAGCCACCACTAGAGGTAGCTCACTTCATACAGATTTATACAGCCACCACTAGAGGGAGCTCACTACATACAGATTTATACAACCAGCACTAGAGGGAGCTCACTACATACAGATTTATACAGCCACCACTAGGGGGAGCTCACTACATACAGATTTATACAGCCACCACTAGAGGGAGCTCACTTCATACAGATTTATACAGCCACCACTAGAGGGAGCTCACTACATACAGATTTATACAACCACCACTAGAGGGAGCTCACTACATACAGATTTATACAGCCACTACTAGAGGGAGCTCACTATATGCAGATTTATACAACCACTACTAGAGGAGCTCACTACATAAAGATTCATACAGTCACCACTAGAGGGAGCTCACTGCATACAGATTTATACAGCCACCACTAGAGGGAACTCACTACATACAGATTTATACAGCCACCACTAGGGGGAGCTCACTACATACAGATTTATACAGCCACCACTAGGGGGAGCTCACTGCATACAGATTTATACAGCCACCACTAGAGGGAGCTCACTACATACAGATTTATACAACCAGCACTAGAGGGAGCTCACTACATACAGATTTATACAGCCACCACTAGGGGGAGCTCACTACATACAGATTTATACAGCCACCACTAGAGGGAGCTCACTTCATACAGATTTATACAGCCACCACTAGAGGGAGCTCACTACATACAGATTTATACAACCACCACTAGAGGGAGCTCACTACATACAGATTTATACAGCCACTACTAGAGGGAGCTCACTACATACAAATTTATACAGCCACCACTAGGGGGAGCTCACTACATATAGATTTATACAGCCACCACTAGAGGGAGCTCACTACATACAGATTTATACAACCACCACTAGAGGGAGCTCACTACATACAGATTTATACAGCCACCACTAGAGGGAGCTCACTACATACAGATTTATACAGTCACCACTAGAGGGAGCTCACTACATACAGATTTATACAACCACCACTAGGAGGATCTCACTATATATAGATTTATACAGCCACCACTAGGGGGAGCACACTATATACAGATTTATACAGCCACTACTAGAGTAGTTCACTACATAAAGATTCATACAGTCACCACTAGAGGGAGCTCACTGCATACAGATTTATACAGCCACCACTAGGGGGAGCTCACTACATACAGATTTATACAGCCACCACTAGGGGGAGCTCACTGCATACAGATTTTTACAGCCACCACTAGGGGGAGCTCACTGCATACAGATTTATATAGCCACCACTAGGGGGAGCTCACTATATAAAGATTCATACAGTCACCACTAGAGGGAGCTCACTACATACAGATTTATACAGCCACTACTAGAGGGAGCTCACTACATACAGATTTATACAGCCACCACTAGAGGGAGCTCATTACATACAGATTTATACAGCCACCACTAGGGGGAGCTCACTACATACAGATTTATACAGCCACCACTACAGGGAGCTCACTACATACAGATTTATACAGCCACCACTAGGGGGAGCTCACTGCATACAGATTTTTACTGTCACCACTAGGGTGAGCTCACTACATGCAGATTTATACAGCCACCACTAGAGAGAGCTCACTACCTACAGATTTATACAGCCACCACTAGAGGGATCTCACTACATACAGATTTATACAGCCTCCACTAGAGGGAGCTCACTACATACAGATTTATGCAGCCACCACTAGAGGGAGCTCACTACATACAGATTTATACATCCACCACTAGAGGGAGCTCACTACATACAGATTTACACAGCCACTACTAGAGGGAGCTCACTACATACAGATTTATACAGCCACCACTAGAGGGAGCTCACTACATACAGATTTATACAGCCACCACTAGAGGGAGCTCACTACATACAGATTTATACAGTCACCACTAGAGGGAGCTCACTACATACAGATTTATAGAGCCACCACTAGAGGGAGCTCACTGTATATATAGGTTTTTGGGCGTAACGTTAAAAAATAAAGAAAAGTTCAGGGGTATGAATACTTATTCAAGGCACTATACATACACAGTGTACATTAGTGAGGTATGCCTGTGTGGGTTAGGAGATGTCCTATTACACAATCCATGTATTACTCCATATGCCTATGTTACTGCTGTATATTCCGGTATTCGCACCTCGTCGCTGTGCAGTATTTATTTTCCTGTGATACATTTTATGCTTTTCATCAGTTGCAACTAATTATTTCAAATAAATATGTAACTAATGGTTGTTTTCTTCTATTATTTGTCTTATTAGAGACGGGACTGAATAATCACAACAGTTCCACATTTTAGTAAAGGCGGCTGATTTGGATAATTATCCTGCGCCGTCTGCACCAAAGAAACCGATCGAGCGTTCCGCCTGTTATATTCTTTTTATTGTTTGTGAAATGAGGCATCTGGCCATTTTCCCGCTTGCAGCGTCTGAATATCTTGTTTTGCTGCTCTGGTATTTACAAGGCAGCGGAGCGCATACAAATGACTTTCCAAAACTGCCGACCTTCATAATGAGCGGAATGCAGAGAATCGGTATATACCAGCGATCACTGCAAACAGCTGACTGCAACGGAAGAAAGGACAGGGCAGCGTTATATAGGGATAGATAGATAGAGGGATAGATAGAGGGATAGATAGATAGATAGATACAGTCCCTGACAGAAGTTCTGTCACTTATCCATGTTATGTAAATAAAAGCCTATAATCTGACTTTAAATTCATCCATTGGTTTTATAAATTACGCTTTTGAAAGCTGAAACCCTCCCAAATTTGGTTTAGGTTATGAAAATAAAGTTGCTGCAAAGCTGAAATATTGATCATTTAATGAACACAGAAAGGTCAGATTTTGGCAAGACAAAAGTTTTGTCGCCCACAGAAAGTAATGTGAAATTCAAACAAATAATTAACTTCTAATACAAAGATATGTTGCATAACATTGGTGAATGAAGTTGTGGTGCTATTAGAGCCATATTTAATATTTTGTGTGACTTCCATGAGCTTGGAGGACTTCATCCAGAACACATTGAGAAAGAATTCAGTCCCGAAACATGTCTCTGTTTGGACGCGAATGAGATGGCGTCGGTAAATTGTCTCCGGTTTTATGTTTTCTTATTTTGTTTCCCTGTGGAATGTTTGTTAATAAAAAAAAATAAAGTCTTGGATGTTTTAGAATATACATCGCTGGATTTTTTCTGCCTTTACAACAATTGACATGCTGCCAAATATTTTCTGCACCAAATCTGCAAGGAAAAAATAAGCAACAAATACTGCAGAAAGGAAATAGACCGCACTCGTCCACTGTGCCGAAAATCCTCTTTTATTCAAATAAGTGCAAGCTAAAAGGCAGGAGAGGAACTAGGTACAGGCTCCTCACAAGGGACGACGGCCGTTTCGCGTTTGGTTATGCTTCAGCTGGCGAAGCGTAACCAAACGCGAAACGGCCGTCGTCCCTTGTGAGGAGCCTGCACCTAGTTCCTCTGCTGCCTTTTACCCTGCACTTATTTGAATAAGAGAGGATTTTCGGCACAGTGGACGAGTGCGGTCTATTTCCTTTCTGGAGTATTTGGATCTTAGCCTTCTATTGGGATGGGCACCCTGCTGCCGGAGGATATCATGCATTGGAGCTAGACTCCCAGCAAATGTGCGGTACCGCAAGGTAATACCCAGTGGTGCGGGACTTTTTCTCTATTTTGATGAAAAAATAAGCAATGTGCGCACAAAACTTCAGAATTCTCCTTGACTTTGCTGGCTGGGATAAGGCTAGGCATGCAGATTAGGGTCACAATCTTCACCAAATCTGCATTAAAAAATGCATCAAAAACGCACCGTGCACACAGCGTAAAAGAATGCAGCTCTGCATGTGAGTCGAGTGAAAGAGATGTCACCTATAGTCAATGCAAAATAAACAGACCAAGCTCCTCTGGTCGTGCTCTGGTTGCACCCCAGGCTGCGGCTGAGCTCCCTTTCTACGGTACAGTCTTGTGCACTAAACTGTAAGACTGGCGCAGTAAAAGGAATTATTTGGCTGCGGCTCTCGATGTAATTGGAGCATAGGATGTTACTTAGTACAGGATTAAAAACCAAAAAAATAAATAAAACAAAAATATTATTGTTTGCAAAATTTCTAGAGACTCTGCTCAGATTGAAAGCATCAGATCCGCGGTCAGAGGTTTGGAGCGGCCCGGTGCTTCCAGTTCAGGGCTGACATTAATGAGGTCCTTACATCTGCTGCTCGGAGGAGCCGTCACTCACTGGATCGCATTGTTTTACACTTTGTGCAGATTCGGTACAAACTCAGGAGGTAAGGTGCCCAGAGCGCAGCGCCACCGTCTGCATCGCCGCCACTGACTGCTGACTCCACAGCACCTTCATCATCCGCCGCACTCACAAGTTTGGAATTTGATAACATCTTTGTCTTCCAAAAATTTTTTTTGTCTACAAAGTGAAAGAAAAATCAAAGCAACGACAAGTATATACAAAATGTGTAACATCTCCGAAATGTCATATCCCGCGGCGGCCTGACCACCAGAGAAGACGGCAGCAGCGTGCGCCAATAATATAAATGTGCACGTCTCGCTTATTTCTACCATTAAGTTGTTATAATCTCCATTGTACACTTAGCTTTATACTCTAGTCACATCCAAAGCTGCAGCTGCAATCAAAGTTACTCTTCCTTTGTCATAATCCCCACTATACCCAGTTTCTGTGTCTCATGCTGTAATCACAACCAAAGCTGCACCCAGAACTTATCTGGTTTGCTATCCCCACTTTTTGCCAGGTGATGCAAATTTCACATCTTTATAAAAACTCAGCTTCTTCTAAACTTGTGCCAAAAATCAGCAGCCATGGGTTCTTGTAAGCAGCTGCCTAGCACTCTGAAAATGAAAATGGTGGAAGCTCACAAAGCAGAAGGCTATAAGGAGACAGCAAAGCGTTTCAAATGTTGCCCTTTTGTCAGTTTGGAATGTAATTAAGAAATGGCCGTTACCAGGAACATTGGAGGTCAAGATAAGGCATGGAAGACCAAGCAAAACTTCTGAGAACTGCTCGTAGGATTGCTAGAGGCAAATCAGAACCCCTGCCTGACTGCAAAAGACCCTCAGCAAGATTTCTCAGACTCTGGAGTTGTGGTACATTGTGCAACTGCTCAGAGACACCTGCACAATATGGCCTGCATGGAAGAGTCATCAGAAGAAAACCTCTCCTGCGTCCTCACCATAAAATTCAACATCAGATGTCTGGCAAAGAATATCTAAACAAGCCTGATGCGTTGTGGAGACAAGTCCTGTTAAGCAATGAGGTTAAAATAGAACTCAGGCTACAATGATCAAAGGTATGTGTGGAGAAAAAAGGGACATAATTTCAGGAAGAAAATATCTCGACAACCATTAAGCATGGGGGTGGATCAATCATGCTTTGGGGTTGTGTTACAGCCAATGGCACAAGGGAAATTTTATGGGTAGAGGGAAGAATGGATTCAATGAAACATCAACAAATTCTTAATGCAAAAATAAGACCATCTGTAAAAAAGCTGAAGCTGAAAAGAGGAGTAAAGAAGAGAAAAGAGGATGGTTTCTACAGATGTTTAATGATCCTAAACACACGTCAAAATCTACAGTAGACGACCTCAAAAGGCGTAATCTGAAGGTTTTACAATGCTCCTCACAGTCCCCTGATCTGAACCTCCTTGAAAATCTGTGGTTAGACATCAAAAGATCAGAGCATGCGAGATGAGCCAGGAATCTCACAGAATGGAAAGACGTCTCCAAGGAAAAGCAGTGTATGCAAAACAAGCCAGGAATCTCACAGAACTGGAAGACGTCTCCAAGGAAGAGCAGTGCATGCAAGATGAGCCAGGAATCTAACAGAACTGGAAGACGTCTCCAAGGAAGAGCAGTGCATGCAAGACGAGCCAGAAATCTCACAGATATGGAAGACGTCTTCAAGGAAGAGTAGTTCATGCAAGACAAGCCAGGAATCTCACAGATATGGAAGACGTCTCCAAGGAAGAGCAGGGCATACAAGACGAGCCAGGAATCTCACAGAACTGGAAGACGTCTCCAAGGAAGAGCAGAGCATACAAGATGAGCCAGAAATCTTACAGAACTGGAAGACGTCTCCAAGGAAGAGCAGAGCATGCAAGACAAGCCAGGAATCTCACAGATATGGAACACGTCTCCAAGGAAGAGCAGGGCATACAAGACGAGCCAGGAATCTCACAGAACTGGAAGACGTCTCCAAGGAAGAGCAGTGCATGCAAGATGAGCCAGGAATCTCACAGAACTGGAAGACGTCTCCAAGGAAGAGCAGTGCATGCAAGATGAGCCAGGAATCTCACAGAACTGGAAGACGTCTCCAAGGGAGAGAAGTGAATAAAAGACAAGCAGGAATCTCACAGATATGGAAGACGATCCCTGCTGGTCCAGCATCTCCGCTGCTTGCTGTGCTGCAGTGCATTCTGGAAGATGTAGTCTTTTCCCACACTCTACTGCAGACTAGCGCTTTACTTTACTGGTGATTACAGAAACATTTTGAGTCACGTATTTATTCTTTGTGACAATGTCACAATCCCAAAAATAATTGTGCCTTTTTTGCACAAAACCACTATGCCCACCTCCACCTCTGCACCTCATTTCCCCCCAATAATAGGACTAATTATACAATCCTCATGGATGAAGCAGTCTGCGGCGTTCCTGCAGTACAATAAACGGCGGCCATCACTTTGTCTGTATCTCGGTGCATCGTTGATGTTCCATTTTTTTATCTTAATGATATATTTATTTCTAGAATTTCTCGGAGACGGATAATCCATAATTGGCACTTTTTTTGAGCAGTAATTACACCGTGAAAGCGAAGAGGAGGATCACGGCCAGAACTGTAAAGTGATTCCGGATAATGCGGCGTGAAGATCATGGAAACCAGAAATAAGTGAGGACAGAAAGCTCCAGCCCTCCGGAATGTTCTATGTTGGAAGCGTTCCTGGTGCTATGACCTATCCGTATATTCTGGTCCGACACTACTGTAGGGCTACCTCAGAGCCAGTAAGGCTACCTCAGAGCTGCCTATAAGGGTGACAGTGACCCCACATCAATAATGGTCAATGTGCTCCCACATTGGGAACCGTGCCCTCATATCAGATACTTCTATCGTATCCCCGTAAAAGTGTCCCCATATCAGTAGAGGGCACAATCCCCTTTAACAGTGCCAACATGAGTGCCATCCTATCAACATTGGCCAGAGATCAATAGAGCTCCTCTCGGGGATGAACACATTTTCCAATAAATACAGTACAGAGATACAAGATAAGATTCTGTCTACAGCCACCACTAGGGGGAGCTCCCTGTATACAGAGATACATGATAAGATCCTGTCTGCAGCCACCACTAGGGGGAGCTCCCTGTATACAGAGATACATGATAAGATCCTGTCTGCAGACACCACTAGGGGGAGCTCCCTGTATACAGAGATACATGATAAGATCCTGTCTGCAGCCACCACTAGGGGGAGCTCCCTGTATACAGAGATACATGATGAGATCCTGTCTGCAGCCACCACTAGGGGGAGCTCCCTGTATACAGAGATACATGATAAGATCCTGTCTGCAGCCACCACTAGGGGAAGCTCCCTGTATACAGAGATACATGATGAGATCCTGTCTGCAGCCACCACTAGGGGGAGCTCCCTGTATACAGAGATACATGATAAGATTCTGTCTACAGCCACCACTAGGGGGAGCTCCCTGTATACAGAGATACATGATAAGATCCTGTCTGCAGCCACCACTAGGGGAAGCTCCCTGTATACAGAGATACATGATAAGATCCTGTCTGCAGCCACCACTAGGGGAAGCTCCCCGTATACAGAGATACATGATAAGATCCTGTCTGCAGTCACCACTAGGGGGAGCTCCCTGTATACAGAGATACATGATAAGATCCTGTCTGCAGCCACCACTAGGGGGAGCTCCCTGTATACAGAGATACATGATAAGATCCTGTCTGCAGTCACCACTAGGGGGAGCTCCCCGTATACAGAGATACATGATAAGATCCTGTCTGCAGCCACCACTAGGGGAAGCTCCCTGTATACAGAGATACATGATAAGATCCTGTCTGCAGCCACCACTAGGGGGAGCTCCCTGTATACAGAGATACATGATAAGATCCTGTCTGCAGCCACCACTAGGGGAAGCTCCCTGTATACAGAGATACATGATAAGATCCTGTCTGCAGCCACCACTAGAGGGAGCTCCCTGTATACAGAGATACATGATAAGATCCTGTCTGCATCCACCACTAGGGGGAGCTCCCTGTATACAGAGATACATGATAAGATCCTGTCTGCAGCCACCACTAGGGGGAGCTCCCTGTATACAGAGATACATGATAAGATCCTGTCTGCAGCCACCACTAGGGGGAGCTCCCTGTATACAGAGATACATGATAAGATCCTGTCTGCAGCCACCACTAGGGGGAGCTCCCTGTATACAGAGATACAAGATAAGATTCTGTCTGCAGCCACCACTAGGGGGAGCTCCCTGTATAGAGAGATACATGATAAGATCCTGTCTGCAGCCACCACTAGGGGAAGCTCCTTGTATACAGAGATACAAGATAAGATTCTGTCTGCAGCCACCACTAGGGGGAGCTCCCTGTATACAGGGATACATGATAAGATCCTGTCTGCAGCCACCACTAGGGGGAGCTCCCTGTATACAGTGATACATGATAAGATCCTGTCTGCAGCCACCACTAGGGGGAGCTCTCTGTATACAGAGATACATGATAAGATCTTGTCTGCAGCCACCACTAGGGGAAGCTCCCTGTATACAGAGATACAGGATAAGATCCTGTCTGCAGCCACCACTAGGGGGAGCTCCCTGTATAAAGAGATACATGTTAAGATCCTGTCTGCAGCAACCACTAGGGAGAGCTCCCTGTATACAGAGATACATAAGATCCTGTCTGCAGCCACCACTAGGGGGAGCTCCCTGTATGCAGAGATATATGATAAGATCCTGTCTGCAGCCACCACTAGGGGGAGCTCCCTGTATACAGAGATACATGATAAGATTCTGTCTGCAGCCACCACTAGGGGGAGCTCCCTGTATGCAGAGATATATGATAAGATCCTGTCTGCAGCCACCACTAGGGGGAGCTCCCTGTATACAGAGATACATGATAAGATTCTGTCTGCAGCCACCACTAGGGGGAGCTCCCTGTATGCAGAGATATATGATAAGATCCTGTCTGCAGCCACCACTAGGGGGAGCTCCCTGTATACAGAGATACATGATAAGATCCTGTCTGCAGCCAGCACTAGGGGGAGCTCCCTGTATACAGATATACATGATAAGATTCTATCTGCAGCCACCACTAGGGGGAGCTCCCTGTATACAGAGATACATGATAAGATTCTGTCTGCAGCCACCACTAGGGGGAGCTCCCTGTATACAGAGATACATGATAAAATCCTGTCTGCAGCCACCACTAGGGGGAGCTCCCTGTATACAGAGATACATGAGAAGATCCTGTCTGCAGCCACCACTATGGGGAGCTCCCTGTATACAGAGATACATAAGATCCTGTCTGCAGTCACCACTAGGGGGAGCTCCCTGTATACAGAGATACATGATAAGATCCTGTCTGCAGCCACCACTAGGGGGAGCTCCCTGTATACAGAGATACATGATAAGATCCTGTCTGCAGCCACCACTTGGGGGAGCTCCCTGTATACAGAGATACATGATAAGATCCTGTCTGCAGCCACCACTAGGGGGAGCTCCCTGTATACAGAGATACATGATAAGATCCTGTCTGCAGCCACCACTAGGGGGAGCTCCCTGTATACAGAGATACATGATAAGATCCTGTCTGCAGCCACCACTAGGGGGAGCTCCCTGTATACAGAGATACATGATAAGATCCTGTCTGCAGCCACCACTTGGGGGAGCTCCCTGTATACAGAGATACATGATAAGATCCTGTCTGCAGACACCACTAGGGGGAGCTCCCTGTATACAGAGATACATGATAAGATCCTGTCTGCAGCCACCACTTGGGGGAGCTCCCTGTATACAGAGATACATGATAAGATCCTGTCTGCAGCCACCACTTGGGGGAGCTCCCTGTATACAGAGATACATGATAAGATCCTGTCTGCAGCCACCACTAGGGGGAGCTCCCTGTATACAGAGATACATGATAAGATCCTGTCTGCAGCCACCACTAGGGGGAGCTCCCTGTATACAGAGATACATGATAAGATTCTGTCTGCAGCCACCACTAGGGGGGCTCCCTGTATACAGAGATACATGATAAGATCCTGTCTGCAGCCACCACTAGGGGGGCTCCCTGTATACAGAGATACATGATAAGATCCTGTCTGCAGCCACCACTAGGGGGATCTCCCTGTATACAGAGATACATGATAAGACCCTGTCTGCAGCCACCACTAGGGAGAGCTCCCTGTATACAGAGATACATGATAAGATCCTGTCTGCAGCCACCACTAGGGGGAGATCCCTGTATACAGAGATACATGATAAGATCCTGTCTGCAGTCACCACTAGGGGGAGCTCCCTGTATACAGAGATACATGATAAGATCCTGTCTGCAGCCACCACTAGGGGAAGCTCCCCGTATACAGAGATACAAGATAAGATCCTGTCTGCAGCCACCACTAGGGGAAGCTCCCTGTATACAGAGATACATGATAAGATCCTGTCTGCAGCCACCACTAGGGGGAGCTCCCTGTATACAGAGATACATGATAAGATCCTGTCTGCAGCCACCACTAGGGGAAGCTCCCTGTATACAGAGATACATGATAAGATCCTGTCTGCAGCCACCACTAGGGGGAGCTCCCTGTATACAGAGATACATGATAAGATCCTGTCTGCATCCACCACTAGGGGGAGCTCCCTGTATACAGAGATACATGATAAGATCCTGTCTGCAGCCACCACTAGGGGGAGCTCCCTGTATACAGAGATACATGATAAGATCCTGTCTGCAGCCACCACTAGGGGGAGCTCCCTGTATACAGAGATACATGATAAGATCCTGTCTGCAGCCACCACTAGGGGGAGCTCCCTGTATAAAGAGATACATGTTAAGATCATGTCTGCAGCAACCACTAGGGAGAGCTCCCTGTATACAGAGATACATAAGATCCTGTCTGCAGCCACCACTAGGGGGAGCTCCCTGTATGCAGAGATATATGATAAGATCCTGTCTGCAGCCACCACTAGGGGGAGCTCCCTGTATACAGAGATACATGATAAGATTCTGTCTGCAGCCACCACTAGGGGGAGCTCCCTGTATGCAGAGATATATGATAAGATCCTGTCTGCAGCCACCACTAGGGGGAGCTCCCTGTATACAGAGATACATGATAAGATTCTGTCTGCAGCCACCACTAGGGGGAGCTCCCTGTATGCAGAGATATATGATAAGATCCTGTCTGCAGCCACCACTAGGGGGAGCTCCCTGTATACAGAGATACATGATAAGATCCTGTCTGCAGCCAGCACTAGGGGGAGCTCCCTGTATACAGATATACATGATAAGATTCTATCTGCAGCCACCACTAGGGGGAGCTCCCTGTATACAGAGATACATGATAAAATCCTGTCTGCAGCCACCACTAGGGGGAGCTCCCTGTATACAGAGATACATGAGAAGATCCTGTCTGCAGCCACCACTATGGGGAGCTCCCTGTATACAGAGATACATAAGATCCTGTCTGCAGTCACCACTAGGGGGAGCTCCCTGTATACAGAGATACATGATAAGATCCTGTCTGCAGCCACCACTAGGGGGAGCTCCCTGTATACAGAGATACATGATAAGATCCTGTCTGCAGCCACCACTTGGGGGAGCTCCCTGTATACAGAGATACATGATAAGATCCTGTCTGCAGCCACCACTAGGGGGAGCTCCCTGTATACAGAGATACATGATAAGATCCTGTCTGCAGCCACCACTAGGGGGAGCTCCCTGTATACAGAGATACATGATAAGATCCTGTCTGCAGCCACCACTAGGGGGAGCTCCCTGTATACAGAGATACATGATAAGATCCTGTCTGCAGCCACCACTTGGGGGAGCTCCCTGTATACAGAGATACATGATAAGATCCTGTCTGCAGACACCACTAGGGGGAGCTCCCTGTATACAGAGATACATGATAAGATCCTGTCTGCAGCCACCACTTGGGGGAGCTCCCTGTATACAGAGATACATGATAAGATCCTGTCTGCAGCCACCACTTGGGGGAGCTCCCTGTATACAGAGATACATGATAAGATCCTGTCTGCAGCCACCACTAGGGGGAGCTCCCTGTATACAGAGATACATGATAAGATCCTGTCTGCAGCCACCACTAGGGGGAGCTCCCTGTATACAGAGATACATGATAAGATTCTGTCTGCAGCCACCACTAGGGGGGCTCCCTGTATACAGAGATACATGATAAGATCCTGTCTGCAGCCACCACTAGGGGGGCTCCCTGTATACAGAGATACATGATAAGATCCTGTCTGCAGCCACCACTAGGGGGATCTCCCTGTATACAGAGATACATGATAAGACCCTGTCTGCAGCCACCACTAGGGAGAGCTCCCTGTATACAGAGATACATGATAAGATCCTGTCTGCAGCCACCACTAGGGGGAGATCCCTGTATACAGAGATACATGATAAGATCCTGTCTGCAGTCACCACTGGGGGGAGCTCCCTGTATACAGAGATACATGATAAGATCCTGTCTGCAGCCACCACTAGGGGAAGCTCCCCGTATACAGAGATACAAGATAAGATCCTGTCTGCAGCCACCACTAGGGGAAGCTCCCTGTATACAGAGATACATGATAAGATCCTGTCTGCAGCCACCACTAGGGGGAGCTCCCTGTATACAGAGATACATGATAAGATCCTGTCTGCAGCCACCACTAGGGGAAGCTCCCTGTATACAGAGATACATGATAAGATCCTGTCTGCAGCCACCACTAGGGGGAGCTCCCTGTATACAGAGATACATGATAAGATCCTGTCTGCATCCACCACTAGGGGGAGCTCCCTGTATACAGAGATACATGATAAGATCCTGTCTGCAGCCACCACTAGGGGGAGCTCCCTGTATACAGAGATACATGATAAGATCCTGTCTGCAGCCACCACTAGGGGGAGCTCCCTGTATACAGAGATACATGATAAGATCCTGTCTGCAGCCACCACTAGGGGGAGCTCCCTGTATACAGAGATACAAGATAAGATTCTGTCTGCAGCCACCACTAGGGGGAGCTCCCTGTATAGAGAGATACATGATAAGATCCTGTCTGCAGCCACCACTAGGGGAAGCTCCTTGTATACAGAGATACAAGATAAGATTCTGTCTGCAGCCACCACTAGGGGGAGCTCCCTGTATACAGGGATACATGATAAGATCCTGTCTGCAGCCACCACTAGGGGGAGCTCCCTGTATACAGTGATACATGATAAGATCCTGTCTGCAGCCACCACTAGGGGGAGCTCCCTGTATACAGAGATACATAAGATCCTGTCTGCAGTCACCACTAGGGGGAGCTCCCTGTATACAGAGATACATGATAAGATCCTGTCTGCAGCCACCACTATGGGGAGCTCCCTGTATACAGAGATACATGATAAGATCCTGTCTGCAGCCACCACTTGGGGGAGCTCCCTGTATACAGAGATACATGATAAGATCCTGTCTGCAGCCACCACTAGGGGGAGCTCCCTGTATACAGAGATACATGATAAGATCCTGTCTGCAGCCACCACTAGGGGGAGCTCCCTGTATACAGAGATACATGATAAGATCCTGTCTGCAGCCACCACTAGGGGGAGCTCCCTGTATACAGAGATACATGATAAGATCCTGTCTGCAGCCACCACTTGGGGGAGCTCCCTGTATACAGAGATACATGATAAGATCCTGTCTGCAGACACCACTAGGGGGAGCTCCCTGTATACAGAGATACATGATAAGATCCTGTCTGCAGCCACCACTTGGGGGAGCTCCCTGTATACAGAGATACATGATAAGATCCTGTCTGCAGCCACCACTTGGGGGAGCTCCCTGTATACAGAGATACATGATAAGATCCTGTCTGCAGCCACCACTAGGGGGAGCTCCCTGTATACAGAGATACATGATAAGATCCTGTCTGCAGCCACCACTAGGGGGAGCTCCCTGTATACAGAGATACATGATAAGATTCTGTCTGCAGCCACCACTAGGGGGGCTCCCTGTATACAGAGATACATGATAAGATCCTGTCTGCAGCCACCACTAGGGGGGCTCCCTGTATACAGAGATACATGATAAGATCCTGTCTGCAGCCACCACTAGGGGGATCTCCCTGTATACAGAGATACATGATAAGACCCTGTCTGCAGCCACCACTAGGGAGAGCTCCCTGTATACAGAGATACATGATAAGATCCTGTCTGCAGCCACCACTAGGGGGAGATCCCTGTATACAGAGATACATGATAAGATCCTGTCTGCAGTCACCACTAGGGGTAGCTCCCTGTATACAGAGATACATAAGATCCTGTCTGCAGACACCACTAGGGGGAGCTCCCTGTATACAGAGATACATGAAAAGATCCTGTCTGCAGCCACCACTTGGGGGAGCTCCCTGTATACAGAGATACATGATAAGATCCTGTCTGCAGCCACCACTAGGGGGAGCTCCCTGTATACAGAGATACATGATAAGATCCTGTCTGCAGCCACCACTTGGGGGAGCTCCCTGTATACAGAGATACATGATAAGATCCTGTCTGCAGCCACCACTTGGGGGAGCTCCCTGTATACAGAGATACATGATAAGATCCTGTCTGCAGCCACCACTAGGGGGAGCTCCCTGTATACAGAGATACATGATAAGATCCTGTGTGCAGTCACACCTAGGGGGAGCTCCCTGTATACAGAGATACATGATAAGATCCTGTCTGCAGCCACACCTAGGGGGAGCTCCCTGTATACCTGGTAACATTCTGGCTAAAGCCACTTTATACTGAGCTAATGGAAATATATAAATCCATATGCGAGGAGCTCCTCCTAGTGGAGCCTTGCATTTTTATATAAAGCATGGTGCTTCATTCCCATTGACTCTATTTTTACCACTGGTTTTGTATTTGCATTTACAGACAGGTGTAAACCTCGGTTCCTCCTAGCAGCACAAGTGTTACAAATGGAAAAGTCACAGGACAATAAACCAGAGTAAATAGTCACATTCTCCTCCTTTACCAAATGATCCACAGGTAATTAGTCGCCTATCTAATTAGGTAATATGTGTGGCTGATAACAGGGGGAATGAGCAGATAACTGCAGGTAATTGCTGTTTGTATAATGTGTATGGTAAATGAGGTGAACTTCCAGCTGCCTCCCTGCCCCAGGGAAGAATATTCACATTTCTCACACTTTCTGCTGCTTTCGGTAATTCAGGAAACGTTCCACAGTTCCGATTGTGCCATTGTCACTGCGAGCCACTGTCATGTAGATAATGGCTACAAACTGTTACAAAGTAGAGTCTTTTGTGCGGAATTTCCCTTTAAAAGTGCATTAGATGCGGACATTCCCCAGGTAAAAAATGTACATGCTTTTGGTATGTTTACGCAGCAGGAACGCATCAAAAACGCATGTAAACTGCACCTAGTGATGTCAATACCAGGAATTTTAAAAAAGAGCACAGCTTTATTTAAAGGCTGTTATGCAAACAGATACAAAAAGCACAGACGATGGTGCAGACAATTCAACGGATATTGATCGTGGGAAAGTAGCCTAACTCCTTGTCCACCACACATTGATAAAACATCAATGATGTATCTGCTCCATTCATACATCCACATTACTTTTGGATAGTTGGGGGTGAATGTTGAGCCCATGGCGGTGCCAAATATAGAATAAAATATTTTTACACAAAAATGATTGAACTATGAAAATCAACTGCGGTGAACATGGACAAAAAATATTGATGATGGTTTTTTGCAAGTAGTGTAATTCTGGGTAGAACTAAAGGCAATTGAATAGTGAAGAACCCTTTGTGCTTTTTCTATTTATCCGATTATCCCCAAACACTGGGTCAAGCATTAGTGCATACTTTTTAAGGCTTGATTCTTCAGTTATGGGAGGCAGCACCTTTAATGTGTAAAGAAACACCTACACCCACTTTGTGCCACATTTGCATAAGCTCCAAACCTGAGGTCCTTTGGTGGGACAAGCCAGAAAAAATGTGATATAGAAGATAATGGTACATTGGGCACATTGCTCATGGTTGATATACTTGGTCTCAGGATCAGATTACAGGAGAGGCACAGGGGCATAACTACCACAGTCGCAGAGATCGCGGGCCCAGCAGGTTAGGGGCCTGGCACCCGTCCTGCAGAGAAGAAGCCAGCTCCTCTCTGTGAGAGAAGAGGCACGCTCTTCAGTGGCAGACCGCGCGGCCGCTAAGAGCACTGGGCCCCCCTTGCCCATCATTGCACAAAGTAATGATGAAAGATGGAGCGGAGAGCTGAGCTCCATCCTTCATCACTCTCCCCCTGTGCCTGTGCTCAACATCTCAGTGCAGGAGAGCGCGGTGACATCTCTACTGTGCAACTGCTGTGCTGAGACTGCAGAGCGCTGGACGGGGGACGCTCTGACCGGAGCAGCGGGGGAACAAGGAGAGGTGAGGACTTTTTTTGTTTTTAATCAGTGAGTACACGAAGGCCAGAGGCCTATAGGGGTGCATTAAATGGTATGAGGGCTGCATAATGCAATATGAAGGACACTGTATACATTGACTATGGGGATGCATTATACATGGAGGACTATGGGGGTGCATTAAATGGTATGGGGGCTTCATAATTTAATATGAAGGACTATGGGGTGAATTATAATACATGGAGGACTATGGGGGTGCATTATAATAATTGGAGGGATATCATACATGGATGACTATTGGAGATACATTATAATACATGGAGGACTATGGGGGTGCATTCTAATATATGAAGGGTTATGTGGGACCCTTTATACTATATGGAAGGCTATGTGGGGGCAATTATAGTGTTTGGAGAGCTAAATACGAAGGGAGACAAAGATGGGATGGGAATGTTTTGTGCTGAGGGAAAGAGGCTCTTTCTCTCAGCACCCAGCTTTCCCATGCTCTGCTATACATCTCTCAGCACCCAGCTTTCCCATGCTCTGCTATACATCTCAGCACCCAGCTTTCCCATGCTCTGATGTACATCTCTCAGCACCCAGATTTCCCATGCTCTGCTATACATCTCTCAGCACCCAGCTTTCCCATGCTCTGCTATACATCTCTCAGCACCCAGCTTTCCCATGCTCTGCTATACATCTCTCAGCACCCAGCTTTCCCATGCTCTGCTATACATCTCTCAGCACCCAGCTTTCCCATGCTCTGCTATACATCTCTCAGCACCCAGCTTTCCCATGCTCTGCTATACATCTCTCAGCACCCAGCTTTCCCATGCTCTGATGTACATCTCTCAGCACCCAGCTTTCCCATGCTCTGCTATACATCTCTCAGCACCCAGCTTTCCCATGCTCTGCTGTACATCTCTCAGCACCCAGCTTTCCCATGCTGTGATATCATGGGAAAGATGGGTACTGAATTTAACAAAGGAGTATATGTAATGGGTAGAGTACTTAAGGAGCTAACATCTGACCTAAAACCCTTGTTAAAATGTACGTTTTATTGATAATCATTAAAATCCCAAATTTACCACAAAAACACAAAATATAAATAAATAGATATATAAATACTGGATCAGGTAAATCTTGTAATCACTCAAGTTAGAGCAACAAGGGTAAACGAATGGGGGAGAAGCCCTGATGACCCTAGGTCGAGGGTATGTCCCTACCCACCAACATAGGGTGTGACACCCTAAGTTTTCTGGCGCCCCGGTTCCATGTCGACTATCCCTCTTCCTGACCCTAATATAAGAGAAAGAGGCTCTTTCCCTCAGCACCCAGCTTCCCCATGCTCTGCTATACATCTTCTCTCAGCACCCAGCTTTCCCATGCTCTGCTATACATATTTCCCTCATTACCCAGCTTTCCCATGCTGTGATATCATGGGAAAGTTGGGTACTGAGGAAAAGATGGATATCAGAACATAGGAAAGTTGAGTGCTGATAGAATCAGGGATTTCAGATCATAGGAAACATGGGTGCTATCCCGTACCCTAAGTGTCAGCGTAATTATCCCGTACTGCAAGTGTCGGCATCATTATCCTGTACCCCGAGTGTCGGTGTATGGTTGTGGGGGGCCAGGTCCAAACTTTGTACCGGGGCCAATCAAATGCTAGTTACGCTACTGGAGACATATGGGTACATGCCCTAAAATGTCTATCACCAGGGGGACCTAAAAGGCCTCAGACACCCACCATTCCTGGTCTTGTCTCCTATGTATGTGGCTGTAAAAGGGATTCTGGGTGGCACGGAGCCATCACTAATGTTGATCACTATTTTGCACAGAGGATGAGCCCCGTGGCCTGTACATGTAATGTGGCTGTAACCCGTATGTGCGGTCTTCATAGATAATAAACAATTGCCCGTTACTCTCCAGGACGAGGGAAACAGTTTTGTTTTTCAAGTGTTTTTCTTTTGACACCTTTTATCCTACAATAAGACTCCTTGTCTTCTGAGACTGGATTAAATGTAAAAATTGATATTCCGCAGCTTCCCGAGACGCCCCCGCTCCACCTCGTTCCTGCGGATATCTGACTTTCTGTCTCGTTGAGGAGCCGGCGGATATTTTATTAACATCACACTCCGACTGTTATCTCATGGGTGAAGCATTTGTCTGGAAATGCAGCTGGCAGCCTCTCGGCTCTGCTGTGCCAGGCTCCACTACACCCCGAGCTGCAAACATCAAAGGCCCTGCTCCTAATATATCCTCTGAAAAGTTAAATCTGTCATTGGGAAATATTGGTCCAGGGAAACCTGGGTGACCACCAATTTGGCTCAGCGGGATTCCTGTGAATCAGTATGTAGTGATATCTGGCTCAGGAATCTGGAGAAGCCGAGGGACAATCTTTCATTGTCCTCAAGAACTTTACTCAATCGTTTCGTCATTTTATATATTTCTGGTGAAAAATCTTGTCACGTGTTATCTGACCGTTCCCTGTTTCTGAAGCCAGTGGACTTTAGGACCATGGTAAACTGTCAGTCTTTCATAGCAGTTGCTAGCCTCTGACTTCCTTTATGAACCTCACCCTGGGGTGGTTTGTGTGCGGTTAATAGATTGTTCATTGCTATGCTCTGCAGAGGTTGTCTTCACTTGCTCCAGACTTCTGTTGCTGCTGCTCAGATAAGTGTTGTCTTTGCTATCTACCAGGGCTCTGGTGATTGCAGTCGTGTTTCTCCTGTTTTATTCCCTTGTGGCTTGCTTTAGAATTTAGTGGTGTTGACGAAGAGCTCATCCCACCCATTCCCTGTTTAGGGCCCAGCAGTAGAGATACATAGTTTCAGGTATATGGCTCGGCGCATAGGTGAGGAACCTATCTAGGGTGGTGAGGGACCCCAGAGACCAGCTTTAGGTTTTTGTCAGGGGTCACCACTTCCCCCTTTCCCTAGCTATAAGGCATTCCTTCCCCCTCTCCTGTGTGTTGTCCTATATGGCTGGTATAGTCTCTCTTCGCTGCCGTGACATGGGCTCATGGCACCACAGGATATATTGTACAGCCTACATGCTTCTGTTTGGCCATAATGTCCATGAAATAACAGAGCTACAGTTTGACCCTGAAGAAGATTGCACCAGGATAAGCACGTCATCTTGGGTGCAAGAACACCGGCACCGGTTGCAGATGCTAGCTGAACAGAAGTTCTAGGAAATGAGCCATCCAGATGAGAACCTGGTGCAGGAGGTACCACTGCGACCCAGAGATCGAGTATTGATAACAGCAAAGCACTCTAGGGGCAAGATGGACTACAGATGGGAGGCTACTCAACACCGAGTCACCAGAAGGGTCCATCCTACAAGTCCGATGTATGAAGTCAGACCCGAAAGAGAAGAAGGGGCACTGGGAAGGGTGCTCCATTTTAACATGCTCTGTCCTGGTGTGTATGAAGGGGAGTAAGTGGCTGATCCCCCGGGAAGAACAAAGGAGTGCTGTGCTGAGGGGGGCCGTTGACCATAAAGATGAGTGATGTGCAGAGAAGCAGCGCCTCCGCCTCCCGATGAGCCAGAAAATGGGTTGGAGACTGAACCCCGCAGTGAAGTATTAGGAGGGCCGAGTGGTCAGGAAAAGCCACCCCAAGAAGAGCCTTGCAGAGCCGAGCGAGACAATCCTGGTGTCCCACCCACAAGGTATGCACAAGAGGATTTCATCTGGCAGCGCATAATGCGGCAGACACAGCAGTGTACGCAAATACTAGCAATGTTAGGACTGCCCCATGGTGCAACAAGAGACAAGATCTTCCTCGCCCAAGGACTGATGAGATCACAAAAAAGGGAGGAATGTAAGGGAATGGAGGCTCTCTGAAGCCTAAATGAGTAAACATCGCCATCTAGTGGCCAGAAATTGTAACAACAGCCGGAACTACAAAGTGAATTGTCAGTTTTCTTGGATGAAAAGGATAAGAAGAGACACAATGTCAGGTGATAGTTGTGTCGCAGCTACTAACTATAAAAAGCCTGGCCGGAGTTGCTGTTTTTTACGGGCCCCAGATGCATTGGGGCCCGTGAGCAAAAAGTTGCCCCAATAGCGACAATAGTATCATAGTATCAATCCATTTGGGAACTTCAACATTAACCCTAATGGATGTCACCCAGCTTTCCCAGATTCCTGATAGGCAATGTATGATCCTATATTGCTGTATTGCTAGGTAGATTTACAATCAGAAAGTAGAATGACAACTCAAGTATGAACTGAACAAGTAGCCCCAGTATTGGTGGTTACCCATCTTTTTCAGAATCCAGAATAGCCCTAGTATTGGTAGTCACCCAGCTTTTCCAGAATCCAGAAGTAGCCCCAGTATTGGTAGTCACCCAGCTTTTCCAGAATCCAGAAGTAGCCCCAGTATTGGTAGTCACCCAGCTTTTCCAGAATCCAGAAGTAGCCCCAGTATTGGTAGTCACCCAGCTTTTCCAGAAGTAGCCCCAGTATTGGTAGTCACCCAGCTTTTCCAGAAGTAGCCCCAGTATTGGTAGTCACCCAGCTTTTCCAGAAGTAGCTCCAGTATTGGTAGTCACCCAGCTTTTCCAGAAGTAGCCCCAGTATTGGTAGTCACCCAGCTTTTCCAGAAGTAGCCCCAGTATTGGTAGTCACCCAGCTTTTCCAGAATCCAGAAGTAGCCCCAGTATTGATAGTCACCCAGCTTTTCCAGAATTCAGAAGTAGCCCCAGTATTGATAGTCACCCAGGTTTTCCAGAATCCAGAAGTAGCCCCAGTATTGATAGTCACCCAGCTTTTCCAGAATCCAGAAGTAGCCCCAGTATTGGTAGTCACCCAGCTTTTCCAGAATCCAGAAGTAGCCCCAGTATTGGTAGTCACCCAGCTTTTCCAGAAGTAGCCCCAGTATTGGTAGTCACCCAGCTTTTCCAGATTCCAGAAGGGAATGACACAGTTGTTGCTCCTGTATTGCATTTATCACTGTAGAGAGATTTGCTGTCAGGACTCGGAGATCCGTAATATTGGCAGCTCTAATCGCTGTCACCCAGCTTTTCCAGAATCCAGAAGTAGCTCCAGTATTGGTAGTCACCCAGCTTTTCCAGATTCCAGAAGGGAATGATACAGTTGTTGCTCCTGTATTGCATTAATCACTGTAGGGAGATTTGCTGTCAGGACTCGGGGATCCGTAATATTGGCAGCTCTAATGGCTGTCACCCAGCTTTCCCAAAAACATAAAACTTCTACCTATGAGGGTTTATATTTTGGTATTGGTAGAAAAGGTCATTATACAGGGGTCCGGAAATATCACTTTAATAGAACGCGGCGCTTCCCTGCAGATTCCACGTGGCGGATAATGGATGACCTCCATGTTTTTGCTGTGTCAGAGAATCTGTCACATCGCACCGCGATCACAGACCGAGCACCGAGGAGGATTCCCCGAGTCCGGCCAAGAAGACTCGTCATGGAGGAATCTCAGAAATCACCCTGACAGGTCGAATCCCCCCCAGATCAACCGGGCGGGGGAAATTTCTGGGGGTCCAGAGTTATTTCCACGTCTCAGCTCTATGTCTGGAGGAGGGAAAAGGCATTGTAACATTATACAGACTTTCTACTATTGACCTCAGTTACATTGTGTCATTCTCCAACCACATCCAGAGCTGCAATCACAATTCTGCTGCGGAAACCGCAATATATGGCTAACAGAGGGTAACAGAGCTTATGAGGACATTAGTATATATTACACTGTGCACCAGGCGGTATTATATCTATTATAAGTGGCTCCAGCTTTATCACATCCATTGGAACCTATGGTCCATCCACTACTCCAGCAGATGGAGTCTGCACCTGGTGCCTGATGGGTGTAGTAGTCTGTGTTTTGCATACATTGCTGGCAGTGAAGCCTGAAGCAGGTGACGGCTGCCTGTGATCTGTGTGACCCATATATCCTCATTACATCACATCTCTCCACTATGGAAAGATTTGGCCGACACAAAAAGGAAATAATTCCGCCTTCCCCTTTAAGAACCCCCCCACCCTACACAGGTAAGAATTGCGCTGTCAATCTGCCGTGTGACGAACGTGTGATAGCGTTTTGGAGGGCGATGAAGGGCAAACCGTGTGTTGGATGTGTCGACAGCAGGCGATGGAGCGTGTCTTGTCAGCCCCCCATGGGACCCCCACACCTGTCACTGTTAATATGTCTCATGTTAGAGGGGCTGAAGCGGAACAGATGAGACCTGGAAACGTAAACTGCAACGCTGCGTGTCGCACCCGTGTACATCTCATGTATAGAAATTAGGATGTTTCCTTATTCTTCACATGAGGGAATTGCATCGTGAGCGATTTCCTAATACTTTGTTATTCTGCACTTTGCTTCTAGGAACAATTCCCAAAATACAAATCTTTATATTCACAGAGAGATCCAAATGCGTCGACGTTCGCAGTCCTGAAGGCTCATCAATGGTCCCTAGTGAGTGACGTCCGCAGCCCTGAAGGTTCATCAATGGTCCCTAGTGAGTGACGGCCGGAGCCCTGAAGGCTCATCACTGGTCCCTAGTGAGTGACGGCCGGAGCCATGAAGGCTTATCAGTGGTCCTTAGTGAGTGACGTCCGCAGCCCTGAAGGCTCATCAATGGTCCCTAGTGAGTGACGGCTGCAGCCCTGAAGGTTCAACAATGGTCCTTAGTGAGTGACGGCTGCAGCCCTGAAGGCTCATCACTGGTCCCTAGTGAGTGACGGCCGCAGCCATGAAGGCTTATCAGTGGTCCTTAGTGAGTGACGGCCGCAGCCCTGAAGGCTCATCACTGGTCCCTAGTGAGTGACGGCCGCAGCCCTGAAGGTTCATCAATGGTCCCTAGTGAGTGACGGCCGGAGCCCTGAAGGCTCATCACTGGTCCCTAGTGAGTGACGGCCGGAGCCATGAAGGCTTATCAGTGGTCCTTAGTGAGTGACGTCCGCAGCCCTGAAGGCTCATCAATGGTCCCTAGTGAGTGACGGCTGCAGCCCTGAAGGTTCAACAATGGTCCTTAGTGAGTGACGGCTGCAGCCCTGAAGGCTCATCACTGGTCCCTAGTGAGTGACGGCCGCAGCCATGAAGGCTTATCAGTGGTCCTTAGTGAGTGACGGCCGCAGCCCTGAAGGCTCATCACTGGTCCCTAGTGAGTGACGGCCGCAGACCTGAAGGCTCATCAATGGTCCCTAGTGAGTGACGGCCGCAGCCCTGAAGGCTCATCAATGGTCCCTAGTGAGTGACGGCCGCAGCCATGAAGGCTTATCAGTGGTCCTTAGTGAGTGACGTCCGCAGCCCTGAAGGTTCAACAATGGTCCTTAGTGAGTGACGGCTGCAGCCCTGAAGGCTCATCACTGGTCCCTAGTGAGTGACGGCCGCAGCCATGAAGGCTTATCAGTGGTCCTTAGTGAGTGACGGCCGCAGACCTGAAGGCTCATCAATGGTCCCTAGTGAGTGACGGCCGCAGCCCTGAAGGCTCATCAATGGTCCCTAGTGAGTGACAGCTGCAGCCCTGACGGCTCATCAATGGTCCATAGTGAGTGACATCCGCATCCCTGAAGGCTCATCACTGGTCCCTAGTGAGTGACGGCCGCAGCCATGAAGGCTCATCAGTGGTCCTTAGTGAGTGACAGCCGCAGCCCTGATTGCTCATTAATGGTCCCTAGTGAATGACGTCAGCAGCCCTGAAGGCTCATCAGTGGTTCTAGTGAGTGACGGCCGCAGCCCTGAAGGCTCATCAGTGGTCCTAGTGAGTGACGGCCGCAGACCTGAAGGTTCATCCATGGTCCTTAGTGAGTATGTGCACAGCTGATGCTCCACATCCATCCATTGCTTCTGCTATTGCAGCTCGGTCACTTTGAAATGAATGGGACTGCAATTCCTCACACAACCTGTGTATAAAGGTGGCGCTGTACACACTGGTTAAAGGTCTGCACAAAAACAAGGGAAAACAAATATTGTTTGTGCTATGGAGCCCCATTTCTATGGTGCACAACCGCCGAAAAAGGGGAAGACCTCCGATTGTGCACGCGCTCAGTCAGTCACTGAAGTGCCCCCATGCACATTAGTTTGAGCCACTGATTTAAAAAGGAACTTAAATTTTATTTTTTTTATAGATTTTTTTCTACTATGGAAAGTTTTGAAACTTTGCAAATCATTTTATTAGGAGATTTGTCTTCATTTGTCCAAGCCCCGGAGTTATCCGAGTGGACCCCTCCGAATCAGACAGAAATGGCTCCTCCTAACAGTGGACACTAATATTAATCAATAGGGCTCCATCTAGAAATGCAATTCTTAGTATTTTCTTGGTATTGTGAACCCCAGATTGTTGGCATTACACCAAATTTTGGTAATTCTGTTCCCTTTTTGTGCACCGGTCTGCAGGGTGATTGTCCCTTTTTGTGCACCGGTCTGTGGGGTGAATGTCCCTTTTTGTGCACCGGTCTGCAGGGTGATTGTCCCTTTTTGTGCACCGGTCTGCAGGGTGATTGTCCCTTTTTGTGCATCGGTCTGCAGGGTGAATGTCCCTTTTTGTACATCGGTCTGCAGGGTGATTGTCCCTTTTTGTGCACCGGTCTGCAGGGTGAATGTCCCTTTTTGTGCACCGGTCTGCGGGGTGAATGTCCCTTTTTGTGCACCGGTCTGCAGGGTGATTGTCCCTTTTTGTGCATCGGTCTGCAGGGTGAATGTCCCTTTTTGTGCATCGGTCTGCAGGGTGATTGTCCCTTTTTGTGCACCGGTCTTCAGGGTGATTGTCCCTTTTTGTGCATCGGTCTGCAGGGTGAATGTCCCATTTTGTGCACCGGTCTGCGGGGTGAATCTCCCTTTTTGTGCACCGGTCTGCAGGGTGATTGTCCCTTTTTGTGCATCGGTCTGCAGGGTGAATGTCCCTTTTTGTGCACCGGTCTGCAGGGTGATTGTCCCTTTTTGTGCACCGGTCTGCAGGGTGATTGTCCCTTTTTGTGCATCGGTCTGCAGGGTGAATGTCCCATTTTGTGCACCGGTCTGCGGGGTGAATCTCCCTTTTTGTGCACCGGTCTGCAGGGTGATTGTCCCTTTTTGTGCATCGGTCTGCAGGGTGATTGTCCCTTTTTGTGCATCGGTCTGCAGGGTGATTGTCCCTTTTTGTGCACCGGTCTGTGGGGTGAATGTCCCTTTTTGTGCACCGGTCTGCGGGGTGAATGTCCCTTTTTGTGCACCGGTCTGCGGGGTGAATGTCCCTTTTTGTGCACCGGTCTGCAGGGTGATTGTCCCTTTTTGTGCATCGGTCTGCAGGGTGAATGTCCCATTTTGTGCACCGGTCTGCGGGGTGAATCTCCCATTTTGTGCACCGGTCTGCGGGGTGAATCTCCCTTTTTGTGCACCGGTCTGCAGGGTGATTGTCCCTTTTTGTGCATCGGTCTGCAGGGTGATTGTCCCTTTTTGTGCATCGGTCTGCAGGGTGATTGTCCCTTTTTGTGCACCGGTCTGTGGGGTGAATGTCCCTTTTTGTGCACCGGTCTGCGGGGTGAATGTCCCTTTTTGTGCACCGGTCTGCGGGGTGAATGTCCCTTTTTGTGCACCGGTCTGCGGGATGAATGTCCCATTTTGTGCACCGGTTTGTGGGGTGAATGTCCCTTTTTGTGCATCGGTCTGCAGGGTGATTGTCCCTTTTTGTGCACTGGTCTGCGGGGTAAATGTCCCTTTTTGTGCATCGGTCTGCGAGGTGAATGTCCCCGTACCCAGCGCCTCTTGCTGTGTTATTATTTTCGCCTCTGACGTTCCAGGCACTTTCACACTTTTTCTATTGAGCCTCATTTACACCGCGCTGACCTCGTCTCCCATGGGAACTTGTCCCCGAGATGACAGCCGCTCCCGGCAGCAGCCATTATATTAGAAGAAGCCGTCGCTCAGCTGCACAAATACGTTATTTCAGAGCTCAAAAGACACTTTAATGAGCAGGTTCTCCGTAAATTAAAAAATCCTCAATCCTCGATTAAGCTGGCTGTAACTATGACATCTCTGGCATGAGCCAAATTCACCTACCACATCAGTGTGGCTCCGGGGCATGTCGACCACAATGGGGCAGTGCTAGGACCTGGATGACGGCGCCCCCTATCTGCCACCTGATCAGGACTATTGGCCAATATATATGACATTAGGGAAGTGAAAAACTAGATTTTATATCACGGCTGTTGGAATACACAACAGCTGCAGGCTTATATTGTGGAGGAACTTTCTATGCACTAGGCCATAATGTGTGACCGCTCTGGCTTGCTTGCGCTCAGTTCTTTCCTGAAATCCTCCATGTTGATGATAATGAAGGTAAAGGGTTTTTTTATAGTGGAAAATAGGTATTTAGTCATCTAAAAACATGCAAGATTTCTGTCTCTCACAGACCTGTAACTTCTTTTTTAAGAGGTTCCTCTGTCCTCCACTCATTACCTGTAGTAATGGCTCCTGTTTGAACTTATCAGTATAAAAGACACCTGTCCACAGACTCAAACAGTCACACTCCAAACTCCACTATGGTGAAGACCAAAGAGCTGTCAAAAGGACACTAGAAACAAAATTGTATCCCTGCACCAGGCTGGGAAGACTGAATGTGCAATAGGCAAGCAGCTTGCTGTGATGAAATCAACTGTGGGAACAATAATAAGAAAATGGAAGACATACAAGACCACTGATAATCTCCTCAATCTGGTGCTCCATGGAATATCTCTCCCCGTGTGGTCGAAATGATAACAAGAACGGTGAGCAAAAATCCCAGAACCACATGGGGGGACCTAGTGAATGACAGCAATCCGCTTGCTGTCTACATCCATATCTGCTGTGTGTTGAGCAGGTTCAGCTCTGGAGTTCGCTCACTCTCTACACCCGCAACCGCCGTGCATGGAACAGGCTCAGCTCTGGAGTCCGCTCGCTCTCTACACCCGCAACCGCCGTGCATGGAACAGGCTCAGCTCCGGAATCCGCTCGCTCTCTACACCCGTACCCGCCGTGCATGGAACAGGCTCAGCTCTGGAGTCCGCTCGCTCTCTACACCCACACCCACCGTGCATGGAACAGGCTCAGCTCCGGAGTCTGCTCGCTCTCTACACCCGCACCCACCGTGCATGGAACAGGCTCAGCTCCGGAGTCCGCTCGCTCTCTACACCCGCACCCACCGTGCATGGAACAGGCTCAGCTCCGGAGTCTGCTCGCTCTCTACACCCGCACCCACCGTGCATGGAACAGGCTCAGCTCCGGAGTCCGCTCGCTCTCTACACCCGCACCCACCGTGCAAGGAGCAGGCTCAGCTCTGGAGTCCGCTCGCTCTCTACACCCGCACCCACCGTGCATGGAACAGGCTCAGCTCTGGAGTCCGCTCGCTCTCTACACCCGCAACCGCCGTGCATGGAACAGGCTCAGCTCCGGAGTCCGCTCGCTCTCTACACCCGCAACCGCCGTGCATGGAACAGGCTCAGCTCCGGAGTCTGCTCGCTCTCTACACCCGCACCCACCGTGCATGGAACAGGCTCAGCTCCGGAGTCCGCTCGCTCTCTACACCCGCACCCACCATGCATGGAACAGGTTCAGCTCCGGAGTCTGCTCGCTCTCTACACCCGCACCCACCGTGCATGGAACAGGCTCAGCTCCGGAGTCCGCTCGCTCTCTACACCCGCACCCACCATGCATGGAACAGGCTCAGCTCCGGAGTCTGCTCGTTCTCTACACCGGCACCCACCGTGCATGGAACAGGCTCAGCTCCGGAGTCCCCTCGCTCTCTACACCCGCACCCACCGTGCATGGAGCAGGCTCAGCTCCGGAGTCTGCTCGCTCTCTACACCCGCACCCACCGTGCATGGAGCAGGCTCAGCTCCGGAGTCTGCTCGTTCTCTACACCCTCACCCACCGTGCATGGAGCAGGCTCAGCTCCGGAGTCTGCTCGCTCTCTACACCCGCACCCACCGTGCATGGAGCAGGCTCAGCTCCGGAGTCTGCTCGTTCTCTACACCCGCACCCGCCGTGCATGGAGCAGGCTCAGCTCCGGAGTCTGCTCGCTCTCTACACCCGCACCCACCGTGCATGGAACAGGCTCAGCTCCGGAGTCTGCTCGTTCTCTACACCCTCACCCACCATGCATGGAACAGGCTCAGCTCCGGAGTCTGCTCGTTCTCTACACCCTCACCCACCGTGCATGGAGCAGGCTCAGCTCTGGAGTCCGCTTGCTCTCTACACCCGCACCCGCCGTGCATGGAGCAGGCTCAGCTCTGGAGTCCGCTCGCTCAGTACACTTGCACCCAACATGCACCATACAGATACGTGGATATTGGGAAGGGGTCCCGTGCCCCCATTACAGTATGGTGACGTCTATTACTTTTGTGCACCTATGACATTTCTAAAATCCCCTGTATTTTCCGGTGAGATGATTACTGCCCCCTATGGGCTAGTTAGGGCCTCTGCTGTGTCTATCCTCTATGCTGTGATGCAGCCGCAGCCGACATGGCCATATAGTGTGAGGAGAATCACTGCTACATTTACATTCTCATTACTTCTTCCCATCGAGGAGTGAATCAGGCGACTTCTCATCACTTCTGTGCAGGTCATTATTACTGAGCCAGGAGCAAGACACATCCGATCCCAGGACGTATATATCCAGGTGCAACGTCTGGGGGTCGTTTCCTTATGTATTAACCCCTCATTTCCCAACTTCTTATACCGTAACATCAATTGTCTGCGGAGAGCAATAGCAAAATAGTCACCAGTGGGGGCCGGGCCCCAGCTCCGAGGGCCACATTGGTCACATCGGAGGCTGGGCAGCCCCAGTCACTATGCTCACTAAGGGCTATTGATTTACTGTACGGCCTCCTATTACTGCCCCCAATAGATCTGCTATTACCTATAACCCTGCAGTCATACGAAGCAGAAGGTGCAGTGGATACTCTGCAATTCAGACCCATAGGAAAGGTGCTAAAAATATACCGTCATACAGTGCTAAATACTGCTAGCATAAAAAATACTGCCATACAGTGCTAAATAATAACTCAAAGAAAAAAATTACCGTCATACAGCGCTAAATAGTAAATACCTCTAGCATAAAAAATACTGCCATACAGTGCTAAATAAGAACTCCAAGAAAAAATTACCGTCATACAGCGCTAAATAGTAAATATCTCTAGCATCAAAAAATACTGCCATACAGTGCTAAATAATAACTCCAAGAAAAAAATTACCGTCATACAGTGCTAAATACTGCTAGCATAAAAAATACTGCCATACAGTGCTAAATAATAACTCCAAGAAAAAAATTACCGTCATACAGCGCTAAATAGTAAATATCTCTAGCATCAAAAAATACTGCCATACAGTGCTAAATAATAACTCAAAGAAAAAAATTACCGTCATACAGCGCTAAATAGTAAATACCTCTAGCATAAAAAATACTGCCATACAGTGCTAAATAATAACTCCAAGAAAAAATTACCGTCATACAGCGCTAAATAGTAAATATCTCTAGCATCAAAAAATACTGCCATACAGTGCTAAATAATAACTCCAAGAAAAAATTACCGTCATACAGCGCTAAATAGTAAATATCTCTAGCATCAAAAAATACTGCCATACAGTGCTAAATAATAACTCCAAGAAAAAAAATTACCGTCATACAGTGCTAAATACTGTCAGCATAAAAAATACTGCCATACAGTGCTAAATAATACCTCCAAGAAAAAAATGACCGTCATACAGTGCTAAATACTGCTTGCATAAAAAATACTGCCATACAGTGCTAAATAATACCTCCAAGAAAAAAATTACCGTCATACAGTGCTAAATACTGCTAGCATAAAAAATACTGCCATACAGTGCTAAAGAATTTCATGATCAAAATATACTGCCATACAGTGCTACAGAAGGCCCCAATAAAAAAATACCATGATACAGTGCTAAATACTGTCATCATCAAAAAATACTGTCATACAGTGATAAATAATGGCACCAATAACAAAATATCATCATACAATGTTAAATACTGCCATCATTAAAAAATTGCCATACAATGCTACTCAATGTCATCATCAAAAAATACTGCCATATAATTCTAAATACTGCCCCAATAAAAAAAAAATACCGTCATACTGTGCTAAATATAGCCATCATCAAAAAATACTGCAATACAGTGTTAAATAATGGTGTCAAGAAAACACGCCAATGCTCAGTGGCAAAAAATCCCATCATCAAAAAATAACATCACACAGTGCTAAATAATGTCCTCGTTAAAAACAAAATACTGCCATATAGTGCTGAATAGTGCCATCATCGAAAAATACTGCCATGCAGTGCTAAGTAATACTGACAATAACCCAATTATAATGTCATACAGCATACTGTATACAAATAATACTGTTAAATGGTGTTAAATAATACTGCAATATAGTACTGAAATAATGCTATATGTTGTACTCTAATCAGACAACTACATAGTATCAAAACGAAACCACCATCAAATAGTGCTGCCATACAGTGATATATGTTGTGCTCTTATAGTACTGTTATACGGTGTCATTACAATAATATCACATAATACTGCCATACAGTACTCAAATAATGCTATACATAATATTATATGGGATCAAAATAATACTATCAATTAAAACTGCTATACAGTACATGGTTTTCAAGTAATACCGTTTACATCAGTTTTTGCTTCCAGTGATGCTGCAAGGAGCTGGCTCTGGAAAGAATCAGTGTCCTTCCCCCTCTGGCAGCTGACAATATAGCCCCTTCTTCCTGCTCCTGAAGCCATCTTCTCAGCTGTCTTGTACTGCACATGCTCTGCTCCTTCCATGGCAGTTGATCTCTATGTAGAGACCGGACTGTATTGACTGTGACTGAGCATGTGACTGTGACTGAGCATGTGACTGTGACTGAGCATGTGCGACCACCATCATCCACTAGGTGGACGTGCACATAACTGTAGAGAACACCAGGTGGCGCCATACTATATAAATAAATGTCAGATCTCTTCACTGCCCGGCAATATTGAATGGAATGAAATCGGTTTGGAAAAAAAAAAAAATTTGAAAAAAATAAATAAATTCAAAAAATTAAATACATTTTAAATAATTTATCCCGAGTTGTATGCACAGAATTCTGCCTGTGATCAGTAGGGTGCGGGTCATTATTAATGTTTGGCGGGGTTAATTACAGCACCGTATGGCGCTCGTCAGATAATCAGGGGGAAAAAAACTATAATTTGTGTAAATATATTCATGGATTCTCAGAATTCCGTTTTTTTCTGTCTTTTCGCCTTCGCCGGTCCCAATCTCTGCGCCTCTTTATCTCTCCCTCTCTCCAGATTACGGCTGAATTATTCATCTTTCCTCCATGTCAGTCAGGCGCTAACGCCGATATTAACCGTCTGCTGCGGGGGGCGGCCGGGGGGATTCACAGGCGGGGAGGATGGCTGCAGAACAACCTGAGCTCCAATGCTGGAAATGGCAAATAAGACACAAGGACGTTCCAAATCCTAAATACAAATGATACTATTGTTTGAAAATCTGTATTTTTCAAAAAACCATAAAAACCCGAGGAGACCTACAGATTTACAAAATTATTTATGTAAAATCAAACTGACATTTCCATGCGTAATTTTATTTATTCTCTATATACTGCCCTTTTTGTTTAGTATTTTATAATGTTACTTTTTAAATATTTCTAGATTTTTTTTGTTGTTTTTTTCTAAAAGAAAATAAAATGCCTTTTTATTTTAGCTTTTCAAATAATTGCTCAATTTTTTATTGCTTCCTCATTTCTGTTTTTTCCAAGATAATAATTATGCTTAAGAATTAAATTGTTTTATATCAAAATTTTACCCTATTTTATTTCTCAATTACTTATAACACTATATACAGCAGATAACACTGGATCCACCATTCACAATAGATATAACAGCTCACCTCCTCCCCCTCCTGTACAATGACTGATAACACCTCTATATACAGTAGATAACACAGAATTCACAATAGGTGATGTCACAGCTCACCTCCACCACCTCATGTTCAATGACTGATAACACCTCTATATACTGTAGATAACACTGTATTCCCTATACACAATAGGTGATATCACAGCTCTAGCCCTCCTCCTGTACAATGACTGATAACAACACAGTATCCACCATTCACAATAGGTCACAGCTCACATCCTCCCCCTCCTGTACAATGATGGATTACATCTCTATATGCAGTATCAAAATTTTACCCTATTTTATTTCTCAATTACTTATCACTATATACAGTAGATAACACAGGATCCACCATTCATAACAGATGATATCACAGCTCACCTCCTCCCCTTCCTGTATAATGACTGATATCACCTCTATATACAAATATACAATAGATAATACAGAATCCACCATTCACAATAGGTCACAGCACACCTCCTCCTGTACAATGACGGATTGCATCTCTATAAACAGTAGATAACACAGGATTCATCATTCACAATAGATGATGTCACAGCTCACCTCCTCCTCCTCCTGTACAATGACTGATAACATCTCTATATTCAGCAGATAACACGGGATCTATTATTAACAATTAGTGACGGGTAAATCCATACTGTAAAGTTCAGGGTCAGTTCCGGACACCTAGTGTCAGTGAAAGAACCCCAAATCTGGACTTATTAGGGAGGTCCATGTTACGGTTCGGCTTTAGCCACCTGGATAAAAATTAAAAAGGAAAAAGGAAAAATGAAGCAAAATGGGGATTAAAGCAGGACAATTATATTTACCAAGTTTGCAAGCGGCTGTCACACTGCTTCTGGGTCTGCTCATTAAAGCTCATGAATATTCACTACTTCCTTGCTCAACCTCTGTGATTGGTTGCAGTCAGAATGCAAGCGTCTGTGATTGGTTGCAGTCAGAATTCAAGCGTCTGTGATTGGTTGCAGTCAGAATGCAAGTGTCTGTGATTGGTTGCTCTCACACTAGTAGTGATGGGCAAACCTGAACTGTCATGGAGTTCTCGGGGAAGTCAGCGTTACTGTTCTGGTTCGGCCACCTAGATAAGAATTTAAAAAAAGGACAATTACGCTCACCCAGTTTGTGCAGGGCGGTCACATTGCCCTGTCACATTGGAGGTTTTCTCATTAAAGCTTATGAATATTCCCTTCTTCCCCTCCCATCCTCTCTGACAGTGTCTGTGATTGGTTGCAATCAGACTGCCAGCATGCCGGCGTCTGTGATTGGTTGCCCTCACACTAGCTGTCTGGGTCTCCAGAGTGAAGTGTAAAATAAAGAAATAATTGAAAAAAATGGCATGAGGTCCCCCGTATTTTGATACTCAGCGCAGATAGTAGAAAGCTGGAGACTGCAGCCCCCAGCTGTACCTTTTTATCTTGGCTGTGTGCAAAATACGAGGGAACCCAAGTGGCTTATTAAAATGATTTAAATAAATCATTAAAAAAAAACCCACCATGCTCTCCCCCCCCCCCAATTTTGACATCCAGCCTAGATAAAGCAGATGGCTGGGGCCTAGTTTTCTCAGGCTGGGGATGTCCATGGTTATTTGGCCCTCCCCAGCATCATCAGAATTGGCGCATCTGTTAGATAGGCCAATCCTGGCACTTTTTCCGGCTCATCTGATTGACCTGGTGTAGTGGCAATTGGGGTATTATAAGGGGTTAATGACAGCTGTGACACCCTCCCATTACTAATCGTGGAAGTAAAGAGAAATAAACCAGGCACTGCAGCTTCCAGGACACACTGACAGAACTGCAGCTTTGAGAGTGGTGATGTTAGTGAGTTCACCTGAGGTCAGAGCTAGTGTTCCCATGGTACCCCAGCTAGCACCTCAGGTAATCTCATTGACCTCAATCCCATATTACCGGAACTTGTGCTCATTCTGGTAATTCGACATTGAGTTCGATGCTATCAGATTACCAGATTATTGACTTCTATGGTGCCGGCTTTTCAGGTAATCCAACACCATTGAAGTCAATAATCTGGTAATTTAGGATCATATAATTCAATGCTGAATTACCGGAATGCACATGCATTTTGGTTATCCAGGACTGAGTTCAGTGAGTTCACTTGATTTGAGTTCACCTAAGGTCACAGCTGGTGTGCCGTGGGAACCACCAGCAGTGACCTCATGTGAACTCACTGACGTCACTGCTGACAGCTATGGCTCCATCAATGTGTTTCTGACGTCACAGTGTTCAGTCATGTTTTATAATGTGATCGCGCACTGTGACCTAAGATGTAGCAGAGCCGGATCATAGTGGGATGTCGAGGTATCAATTACATCGGACCTGCAGGAGTGTTTGGGGGTTAATAAATTGGAGAAAGAGTGTTTTGTTTGTTTTTTTTTAAATGAAGGATTTCTCTCTTTTGAGTTTATTTCTTTTTACTTACACGATTAGTAATGGTGGGTCTCATAGGCCCCTTCCCATTACTAACCTTGGGATTGATGACAACTGTGACTTTTTCTTTGAGAAATAACAGTTGACATTAACCCCTTATATTACCCAGATTGCCACCGCACCAGGGCAATCGGGATAAGACTGGTAAAGTGCCAGGATCGGCTCCAATGGATGCACCAATTTTGGGGCTGCTGCAGGCTGTTATTTTTAAGCTGGGGAGGACCCAATAACCATGGGCCTCCTTAGTCTGAAAATACCAGTCCCCAGCTGCCTGCATTATCCATTTTGCTTGGCTGGGTATCAAAATTGGTGGGGACCACATCTTTTTTTTTAAATTATTATTTATTTAAATAATTAAAAAAAGCTGCATGGAGTTTCTCGTATTTTGATACACAGCCGAGATAATGCACACAGCTGGGGGCTGTAATCTCCATCTGTCTGCTTTATCTGCACTGGGTATCAAAATACGAGGGACCTGCACACTCTACTTCGGGGACCCAGGCAACTACTGTGAGGGCAACCAATCACAGACGGTGGGATGCCGGCAGTCTTCCTGCAACCAATCAGAGATGTGGTCACAGAAGGTGGGCAGGGAAAGCAGTGAATATTCATGAGATTTAATGAGCGGACCAGGAACAGGAAGCAGAGTAACAGCTGGAAACTTGGTAAGTTTAATTGTCCATTTTGCTTCCTTTTTCATTTTTTTTTTTTATGCAGGTGGCTGAATCAAAACAGTAACACGGACGTCCCAGAGAAGTTTGTGTTCAGGGTCTGTGCACGGAGACTAGGCGTCCGGCACAGACCTCGAAAGTTTCAGTTTGGGTTCGCCCATCATATCTCTTAAACAATACAGAATAAAATTATTTTCGCAAGAAGAACAATTGAATTAGAGCTGACACGTACGATAACACTTTCTATCAATAATAAGTGTAAATTAGAGATGACGGCACTGAGCGCTGCACCGCCTGCTCCGCACCACAGCTGGCGCCGCCTCCGCACACAGAGGACCTCCACCTGCTGAGGTCACACTGGACTCTGAATAGCTGCGATTTCATCAACAGGTGGAGGGGAAAATGCAATTTCACAGTCTCAATCTGAAAGGATTTTCCCAAGTGTCCTGTCAGCAATCGAGACGCCTCCTGCCCCAATCTGCTGCAGCCGCTGCTGCTTATCACTGCAAACCTGACACTGAGTGTATTAGTATCTTACTATAGAAAATAAAGACTGCAGAAGAGATCATCAGCAATGTCATGTGTGATAGAGACTGAAGATACAGTATATATATATACAATATATATGGAAAAATACAGTATGTATGAAAACAGGATAATGGACGTATTGTAATTATACACATTCTGAAGTCATAGGGGGAGTTTAATTTAAAACATTCAATTATATACTCAAAATATTAACAAGAATATATCTACTATAATACTGCCCCTATGTACAAGAATATAACTACTATAATACTGCCCCTATGTACAAGAATATAACTACTATAATACTGCTCCTATGTACAAGAATATAACTGCTATAATACTGCCCCTATGTACAAGAATATAGCTGCTATAATACTGCCCTCTATATACAAGAATATAACTACTATAATACTGCTCCCTATATACAAGAATATAACTACTATAATACTGCCCCTTATGTACAGGAATATAACTACTATAATACTGCTCCTATGAACAAGAATATAACTACTATAATACTGCCCCCTATGTACAAGAATATAACTACTATAATACTGCTCCTATGTACAAGAATATAACTACTATAATACTGCCCCTATGTACAGGAATATAACTACTATAATATTTCCCCCTATGTACAATAATATAACTACTACAATACTGCCCCCTATGTACAAGAATATAATTACTATAATACTGCCCCTATATGCAAGACTATAACTGCTATAATACTGCTCCTATGTACAAAAATATAACCACTATAATACTGCTCCCTATGTACAGGAATATATCTACTATAATACTGCCTCTATGTACAAGCATATAACTACTATAATACTGCTCCTATGTACAGGAATATAACTACTATACTGCCCCCTATGTACAAGAATATAACTACTATAATACTGCCCTATGTACAAGAATATATCTACTATAATACTGCCCCCTATGTACAAGAATATAATTACTATAATACTGCTCCTATGTACAAGAATATAATTACTATAATACTGCTCCTATGTACAAGAATATAACTACTATAATACTGCTCCTATGTACAAGTATAACTATTATAATACTGCCCTTATGTATAACATTATAACTACTATAATACTGCCCCTATATACAAGAATATAACTACTATAATACTGCCCCCTATGTACAAGAATATAACTACTATAATACTGCCCCTATGTACAAGAATATAACTACTATAATACTGCCCCTATGTACAAGAATATAACTACTATAATACTGCCCCTATGTACAAGAATATAACTACTATAATACTGCCCTCTATGTACAAGAATATAACTACTATAATACTGCTCCTATGTACAAGAATATAACTACTATAATACTGCTCCTATGTACAAGAATATAACTACTATAATACTGCCCCTATGTACAAGAATATAACTACTATAATACTTCCCCTATGTACAAGAATATAACTACTATAATATTGCTCCTATGTACAAGAATATAACTACTATAATACTGCCCTCTATGTACAAGAATATTACTACTTTAATACTGCCCCCTATGTACAAGAATATAACTACTATAATACTGCCCTTATGTACAAGAATATAACTACTATAATACTGCCCCCTATGTACAAGAATATAACTACTATAATACTGCCCCTATGTACAAGAATATAACTACTATAATACTGCCCCTATGTACAAGAATATAACTACTATAATACTGCCCTCTATGTACAAGAATATAACTACTATAATACTGCCCCCTATGTACAAGAATATAACTACTATAATACTGCCCTCTATGTACAAGAATATAACTACTATAATACTGCCCCCTATGTATAAGAATATAACTACTATAATACTGCCCTTATGTACAAGAATATAACTACTATAATACTGCCCCTATGTACAAGAATATAACTACTATAATACTGCCCCCTATGTATAAGAATATAACTACTATAATACTGCCCTTATGTACAAGAATATAACTACTATAATACTGCTCCTATGTACAAGAATATAACTACTATAATACTGCCCCTATGTACAAGAATATAACTACTATAATACTGCCCTCTATGTACAAGAATATAACTACTATAATACTGCTCCTATGTACAAGAATATAACTACTATAATACTGCTCCTATGTACAAGAATATAACTACTATAATACTGCCCCTATGTACAAGAATATAACTACTATAATACTTCCCCTATGTACAAGAATATAACTACTATAATACTGCTCCTATGTACAAGAATATAACTACTATAATACTGCCCTCTATGTACAAGAATATTACTACTTTAATACTGCCCCCTATGTACAAGAATATAACTACTATAATACTGCCCTTATGTACAAGAATATAACTACTATAATACTGCCCCCTATGTACAAGAATATAACTACTATAATACTGCCCCTATGTACAAGAATATAACTACTATAATACTGCCCCTATGTACAAGAATATAACTACTATAATACTGCCCTCTATGTACAAGAATATAACTACTATAATACTGCCCCCTATGTACAAGAATATAACTACTATAATACTGCCCTCTATGTACAAGAATATAACTACTATAATACTGCCCCCTATGTATAAGAATATAACTACTATAATACTGCCCTTATGTACAAGAATATAACTACTATAATACTGCCCTTATGTATAACATTATAACTACTATAATACTGCCCCTATATACAAGAATATAACTACTATAATACTGCCCCCTATGTACAAGAATATAACTACTATAATACTGCCCCTATGTACAAGAATATAACTACTATAATACTGCCCCTATGTACAAGAATATAACTACTATAATACTGCCCCTATGTACAAGAATATAACTACTATAATACTGCTCCTATGTACAAGAATATAACTACTATAATACTGCCCTCTATGTACAAGAATATTACTACTTTAATACTGCCCCCTATGTACAAGAATATAACTACTATAATACTGCCCTTATGTACAAGAATATAACTACTATAATACTGCCCCCTATGTACAAGAATATAACTACTATAATACTGCCCCTATGTACAAGAATATAACTACTATAATACTGCCCTCTATGTACAAGAATATAACTACTATAATACTGCTCCTATGTACAAGAATATAACTACTATAATACTGCCCCCTATGTACAAGAATATAACTACTATAATACTGCCCCCTATGTACAAGAATATAACTACTATAATACTGCCCCCTATGTACAAGAATATAACTACTATAATACTGCCCCTATGTACAAGAATATAACTACTATAATACTGCCCTCTATGTACAAGAATATAACTACTATAATACTGCCCCCTATGTACAAGAATATAACTACTATAATACTGCCCTCTATGTACAAGAATATAACTACTATAATACTGCCCCCTATGTATAAGAATATAACTACTATAATACTGCCCTCTATGTACAAGAATATAACTACTATAATACTGCCCCTATGTACAAGAATATAACTACTATAATACTGCCCTCTATGTACAAGAATATAACTACTATAATACTGCCCCTATGTACAAGAATATAACTACTATAATACTGCTCCATCCAGATCATTTGAATCTTAATTATAGGTTGGCCTTTTGTGGATGGAAATGCCAGCAATAATTTCCCAGCATGCAGTTTTTTAACTTTTTATTGACCCTTTCTATAGGTGTTAGTCAGTAATGTGATAACGGTCTATTAAAATAAGTGAACACTTCCAGTTCTTTTTTTGGCCACTAGATGTCAGCACAAGAGACCACTCATACAGGAATCTGACTTTCCAACCTGCTGGGAAGAATAAAGCTGATCTGAATCCTCTGTGATTATGTAGGATCAGACGCTGCAGGAAGGTTTAGATCCTTACGGATGATGTGCTTTTATGTTTTCTGTTACCTGGGTCATTTTTATGCTGCAGACAATCCTTCAGGAGCGATTGCCATCTCTGAATCCTCCCCCTGGTGGAAAACTTCAATAAAATTGTCAACTGCAACCCCCTTCAATCAAAATAAGAGATTGGTGCAATTATCGGGGGCACTTTTTGTTACGCCTGTAGGTCTGGCCTAATCGAGATCATGGGAGCCCAATACTTCCATGTGGCGGTCCCAGGGGAGAAAGGAATAATTGACTGTAAATGGGCAAATAAAGGAGTGATGCAAGATTAACCCCATCAGCCACCAGCAAAGTCATACATACCGCCATGTAGTGACGCGGCTGCAGCACGGAGGACGTTTACGATGATTTATGCAGCTTTTATCACAGGTGAAACAAATAAGCGCAGTCCCCGGCAGCAGCTCGTAAAGCCGGTAATCTGCCGCATATTCCTGCCCGTAAGCAGCCGCCTCCGGGGAGCGGAGAATTTCTTTGGCTCCGATTCTTTTATTTTTCTTGCAGCGTTTACTTCTCCCTGTGGAGTCGGAGACCGTAGACGACTTCATTAATTTCGTGCTTGTTTATCGACCGCGTGTACCGGGGATTATTTTGCTCTCTACATTAAGCCTTTTTTTGGTCTTGTACTGGATTATTGTGTCGCCATCTCTTGTTAAGTTGTATCCGTTTCTCGGAAAGCTGGGTTGTCTCGATGGCGGGCAACCTGTCCGGAAGCCACTAAGAGGGGCAGGGTGCAACTACCGTAATGGCTGTGTTACGGGGGGACCGGCAGATTAGGACCAGGGGGTATATATCCTAATCGCCAGTCGGGGCCCACCGTGCTCCAGATGACAATGGAGCTGCTGGCACCTGAGGGTTAGGCGGAGACTATAGAGCTGGATGGCTCTGAGATAACCTAGGATCTCTGGGAACCAGTCACGTGTGTTGGGACACGTCAGACCGGACGACAACCCGATTAGCGTTTTGGTGCACCTAGCGCTACACCAACCACGTGTGCAGGAAACACGTCAGGCTGGGTGGTAACCAGGTAGCGTTGACCGGAAGACCGCCACGAAAGCGCTCTGTCGGCCACGTGTGTAGGACACGTCAGGCCGAGCGATCCTCCGATTAGCGTTTCTGGCCACCTCTCGACTGGCCACGTGTGTGTAGGACACGTCAGGCCAGATGGGTACACCAGTAGCGTTGACCGGGAAGCCGAGGAAAATAAGGAACACCCTGTTAACTCCACAGGGGTCCTGGAGTACGCTGTCCGTGCGCGTAGGGGGCACAACCGGACAGGTGGCGCAGCAGGTGCGTTGTCCGTGTGCGTAGGGGGCACAATCGGACAGGTGGCGCAGCAGGTGCGTTGTCCGTGTGCGTATGGGGCACAATCAGACAGGTGGCGCAGCAGGTGCGTTGTCCGTGTGCGTAGGGAGCACAATCGGACAGGAAGCACAGCAGCTGCAGCCCAGTTAACGCCACTGGGCTGCTATAGCAAGACTGGAACGGCAGGAGGGAAGCACGGCGCCTGACCCTGATGTGCCGAGCCACGAATCTTGGCGTGACAGGCACCGTTCGCCTAACCCTACCTACCGCTTCCCAACATAGGCTTATGCCGCAATGAGGCTCTAACATGGAGGCGTGCTCTGACTGAGCAAATGTGAAGACTGCGCACCTCCATGTTGTCTCCAGCCCCTTTTATAACCTGGGTCCGCCCCAAACCCAGGGTGGAACCACCAAGGTCCAATAGCAGAGTGCCATGTCATCAGTGACGTCACATGCGACCTATCCGGAACCGCCACGTCATTGATGACCTTATGGCAGCCACGCCCCAAACACTTCACCAGTCATCATCTGACGACCAATGGTGAGGTGCCAGATCATAGGGGCGGGCCTCTGCGAGCCAGTCCGGAGTTGCCACGTCATCAGGACACCTGACACCCTCTGCCCTATCAGGGCCTGCCACCTCACGGACATGCTCAGTGAGGTCCTTACCGGACCTAGCCTCTGGTGCACTAAGTGCCTGAGCATGCTCAGTAGCTTGAGCCACAGGCTCAGAAAGCAGACTATCAGTTTGAGCATGCTCAGTAGGCACATCCCAGAACTTAGACACAGCACGAAGTCCAAGTACCTGTGCAAAGAGGCTGTTAGGGTTAATTGTAGGAGCATGCTCAGTAGCCTGAACTGAGGACTTAGTCTCAGACATAACACAAACAGGCTGAGCATGCTCACTAGGCAAAACACCGGGCTTAGACTCTGGCTGGGGTAAATCGGCGCACGCATGCGCACTAGCCGCCTCTCCACACTTAGACGTGGTGGAAGGAACAGCCAACTGGACGACCCGAGGCACGGCCAAGAACGGCAGCCGGCGCCTGGGCGCAACAGGAACCACAGCAGGCTGCTTGCGGCTATGGCGGCGCCGGTTCGTAACAGGCTGAGAGGCATAAACAACTCTTTATATCCTAATTCTAGCTGTATTGCGGTATTATTAGATTGTCACAATATGGCGGTATTACTTAGGCACTGTATGGGGTTTCATCTTTGCAGTGTGTGAGGTAAATCCGGAGATATGACGATAAATCATGACATTCAAGTCATGTCAGGAAGCCCTCTCCTGGTGTCACTACCCCCTTCCCTTCACACAACTGGTTTAGCAACAAATCCATGGCCATGTCCTGTGATATGGAAATTAGGTGGCTTCAGGACAATGGACACAGGATGACTCCCTGCCGTCACCCTGTAGTAGGAGCTGCTAGCTAGTTAGCAAGGCTATGGAAATAGCCAGACAGAACGACTCCAGTAAAAAATGGTTCATATCTCGCAAGCCATATTTCCGATAAATATGGCAACCATAAAAATGGTGTCTCCGCATGTGGACGATGCCGGCACCCCCTTTTTATGGGAACAGGACATTGGGAAATGCCCCAGGCGTGATATCAGCCAATGGGGAACTGGCAGACAGGTCATGAGTCCCCTCGTTCTGTAGCTAAATTCATAACTGTCACAATGAGAGCATTGGCGTCTGCCTACGACGCTCCCAGGCAAAGTTATAGCCAAAATCCCCTTTGCTGGATAATTCTGATCCATGCAGGGGGAGTGGCAGTGCTTCCCTGTGAGGTCACTAAGGTAGGAGGGGACCTGGATCTGCCCAGGTTGATAACCCTACTTCGGCCATTTTCCAGCGTTCTTCTGCTCGGGGGCCTGGTTGGGAAAGACCTGTGAGGAAGAATCCTAGAAACCTGGTCTACAGCGCCCCCCTGTGGCCAGACACACAAGGTAACTGATGTAATTGTATACCTGTTTGTAACCCATGCTTTATCTGTAACTGTACTCTGACATATGTATATTCTGTAGATTCCCTATTGTATATATTGTAGTTTCTAGTGTGCTTTAGGCTGATTAAAGTATATAATTAATCTTGGGCTGTTCTGTTATCTCGATCTTGAATCCCACGTCTGTGTGTTCGGCTAATAGTTACCGTGAAGCGGTTGGTGGCAGCGAGTTGTGCCAAGGATTATTGTGGGGAGGCCAGTGAGATTCGGGAAGATATTATATATTCCGCCCGCGGAGGTCGGGGGAATATATACCTTACTCTCACCGGGGACCCTTCAATAATCGGCATAAGTAGTATAGCGGCCTCCTTGCTTATTGTCGGGCAATTCCATAATTGGCCTGACTATAAGAGGGGCGCTAGAGAGCGCGTCACGTGCTCTGTCTGTCGGTCGGGAGGTATAAAGGAGGGGTGACCCCCACTTGTTACCCCCCGATTGTGACGTACTGGTAGCCAGCGCGGGGGATTTCTGAGTGACCCCCCCGGTGGTTTGTGACATATTGGTGGCATAGCGGTGGGATCGAGATAATAGTGTGTGTGAGTGTGAGACCCATACTCCCAGACACTAAAGACTGCCTGCAGCAGCTGTGGCTGCTGGGGTCTTCAGACTAGCTCAACACTAGAGTGTCAGAGTGCAGATACTGTAAGGTGTGTGGAGGCATCAGGTGTCAGTTCTGTGTCAGTGACCAAAAGTCTGCAAGAATGGCTGATGGCACCAGGAGCAGAGCTATGCAACTGGCCAATGCTAAAGCAGGAGCCGAAGAGAGGGAGGACGGTGCTGTGGACAGTAATGAGGAGGTTGCCCACGAGTCCTCCAGGAGCTCGACGCCAGAAAACAGCTCTGCAGAGGACATTGCACAACCTGGCACTGCTGGACAAGATGAGGAGCAGCTCACCCAAGGGTCCTCAACGAGCCAGATGCCAGCCCTCCGCTCTGCAATGGACAGTGAATCACCAGGCTCCGCAGCGGGCCGCAGATCACCACGTGCCATTCCACCGAGCCTGGGAGGCTCGGATAGCCTTCTTCAAATGGCTATGGCCCTTCTCCAGGCTGGAGACCGGGATACCTACGAGATACTCATGGCCGAGCGTGAGCGACAGGCAGCGCGTGACGCTGAGGCTGCGGAGCGGCAAGCAGTGCGTGAGGCTGCGGAGCGGCAAGCAGCACGTGAAGAGCGCCAGGCAGAGCGTGACTACCAGCTGCAGCTAGCTCAGCTCCGGCCCTCATCAGCCACACGTGACCTTCAAGACACCAAACTTCCAAAGGTCCGTGTTGAGGACTTCCCAGTGCTGGAGAAGGATGGAGACTTGGACTCTTTCTTGACTGCTTTTGAACGGACTTGCCTGCAGCACCATCTGGACAAGGACCAGTGGGCCAAATACCTGACCCCCCGTTTAAGGGGTAAGGCCCTGGATATCCTTGGGGACTTGCCTGCTGAGGCAGATCAGGGCTACGACACCATCAAGCGGGCCCTGATCCAACAGTACAACCTCACTCCAGAGTCCTACCACAAGAAGTTCCGGAGCCTACAGAAGGGACCAAAGGACTCCTGGGCTGACCACCGGCGGGCACTTGCCCGAGCTGCCGACCACTGGACCCAAGGCCTGCAGCTTTCCACCGGACCGGAGATCCTGGACTTGTTCATCACGGAGCAACTCTTGTGGAACTGCCCTGAGGATCTCCGCCAGTTCATCCGAGACCAGAAGCCAAAGGGGTCCACGGCTACAGCTGCCCTGGCCGATGACTACACCAACAATCGGGCTCCTGAGGCCAGGAGAGCAGCCACCAGCAGCACCTGGAGAGGGGGTAAGATGAACTCTGCGACTGCCCCACCTGCCCCTAGACTGCAGGGGGTGTCCCCCTCAACTCCCCTCTCCAGGCCCGTGGCAGAACCAAGACGGCGCCACCAGTGCAACCTACCTGGACACTTCAAGGCCATGTGCCCTCAGCGTCCCAAGGCCCCGGCTCCGTCCCCGTCCCAAGGGCCGCCCAAGGTGTATTGTGTGGGTGGGGGTGGTGGTAGGTCCCTGGACAGCTTCCAACCTGTCACCGTCGGCCGGTCTGTGACCATAGGACTGCGAGACAGCGCCTCGGAGGTGACTCTGGTGCGGCCTGAGATGGTGTCCCCCCAAGACTTGATCCCTGGAAAAACCCTCGCTGTCTCCGGGATTGGAGGCATTGACCCGGCGCTGCCTGTTGCTGACATTTATGTGGACTGGGGCGCAGGGCGAGGGGTGAGGGAGGTGGGGGTAACTGATCGGATCCCCGCAAACGTGCTACTTGGGACAGATTTGGGGCAAATAACCTCCCAGTTTGGCCCCGCCCCAAAGGCTGAACCTTCAGCCAGTGCTGACGTGCCTCCGGACAATGTTAATGTGTTATCTATGAATGATGTAAGGGAGGAGGGAGTGAACTCTGATATTTCTGCTTGCACAGACACCATAGACACACACGCAGCTGCAGCTGTGACAGGGGAGGGGGTCAGAGAAAGGTGTGACAATGCCTCTACAAGTAACCAGCCTGTGAGCTGGGATCTGCTGCCCTCTGCAGGGATAAGCAGAGAGCAGGGTGCTGCAGGGGGAGGACCAGTGTGTGGGGTGGGGGCTACCACAGCAAATGTGGGGTCCCCAGAGATTTCACAGCGGGGTTCTGTTGCTGCAGGAGGGGAACAGGCAGGTGAGATTGGGGCCGGTCCAGGAGCGGAAGTGCTCCCAGGTAAGATCTCGGTGCATGGTTCCCCCACAACCGGGGTGTCAGGAAGCCAGGTAGGTCTGCCTGAACCGGCGACTTGGTCAGGAACGGAGGAGGAGCAGGCACGACCCACGGTCGCAGCGGCTGTGGCCGCTGTCACCCGCAGTGGGAGTGCTGGAAGCCAAGGGGCCTCCCGGAGGTCCGATAGCTCTTCCCCTTCTGACCAAGTGGCAGCCGAGTCAGGTGGAGGCCAGGACACAGGTCCCGGGGTACTGACTGAAGATGTGACAGTCTCGTCGATTCTGGCCACATCTAGTCAGGAGTTTCAGGCAGCGTTAGAAGCTGACGACAGCCTGAAAGCTCTAAAGGAGCAGGCGGCACAGCCTCCCTCGGACTCGGACCCGGAGCGAGTGGTCTGGGACCAAGGACGGCTGTACCGGGCCACGGTCCAGCAGGGTTCACCGGAGGCGTGGCCCAGGGACCGACAGTTGGTGGTACCCTATCCGTTCCGGACGGAGTTGTTGCGGATCGCACATGAGATTCCGATGGCCGGACACCTAGGGATCGCTAAGACCAAGGCCAGGTTAAACCAGCATTTCTACTGGCCAAAAATGGGGGCCGATGTGGCTGCCTACTGCCGTTCGTGTGAAACCTGTCAGAGAGTGGGGAAGGCGGGGCCACGCCCCAAAGCCCCACTGGTATCTCTGCCCATCATCGATGAGCCTTTCAGGAGGGTGGCTGTGGATCTGGTCGGCCCGCTGGCCATCCCCAGCAGCTCCGGGAAACGCTTCATACTGACGGTAGTGGACTATGCCACCCGGTACCCAGAAGCAGTGGCCTTGTCGTCCATTCGGGCTGACAAGGTGGCCACCGCATTGCTGGAGATTTTCTCCCGAGTGGGTTTTCCCCAGGAAATGCTCACTGACCGGGGGACCCAATTCATGTCCCAGCTGATGGAGGCCCTCTGTAAGCAAGTCCAGGTGCGACATCTGGTGGCCAGCCCGTACCATCCACAGACTAATGGCCTGTGCGAGCGGTTCAATGGCACCTTAAAGCAGATGCTTAAGATGTTGGTCGACTCCCACGGGCGTGACTGGGAGCGGTATCTCCCACACCTGTTATTTGCTTACCGGGAGGTTCCACAGGCCTCAACAGGATTCTCACCGTTTGAGCTCCTGTACGGGCGACGTGTGCGGGGCCCCCTGGCTCTGGTGAAAGAGGCTTGGGAAGGGGATTTGGCCACCCCTGGAGTGTCGGTTATCGAGTATGTCATGCGCTTCCGGGACAAAATGCAGGCCTTGACGCAACTGGTACACGACAATATGGCTCAAGCCCAGGCCGATCAGAAGCGTTGGTACGACCAGAACGCTTGTGAGAGGACCTACCAAGTGGGTCAAGAGGTGTGGGTACTGGTCCCCGTACCACAGGACAAGCTTCAGGCAGCCTGGGAAGGCCCATACCTCGTGTACCAGCAGCTCAACCCTGTAACGTACCTGGTCACCCTGGACCCTGCCCGTGGAAGGCGGAAGCCCTTCCATGTGAACATGATGAAGGCACATCATGAGCGGGAGGCATGTGCGCTCCCCGTGTGCAACCTGCCCGAGGAGGGAGAAGCGGAAACCCTCTTGGATATGCTAGCCCAGGTTAGGGCAGGCGGATCCATTGAGGATGTGGAGGTTGGCCACCAGCTCTTGGAGGACCAACGGTCCCAGCTGTGGGCCACCCTACACCCCTACCGGGGGTTGTTTACCAACCAGCCCGGAAGGACTGACTTGGCTGTCCATCACGTGGACACTGGGGATCATCCCCCGATCCGGCGTTCAGCATATCGGGTCTCCCTGGAGGTGCAGCAACACATGCGCCAGGAGATTGACGAGATGCTGAACCTGGGGGTGATCCAGGCATCCAACAGCGCTTGGGCCTCGCCTGTAGTCCTCGTCCCTAAGAAGGACCGAACCACTCGGTTCTGCGTGGACTACAGGGGGCTCAATGCGGTCACGGTCGCCGATGCGTACCCAATGCCACGCATCGATGACCTGCTCGATCAGTTGGCCGGGGCTCAGTACCTGACCATCATGGATCTGAGCCGGGGATATTGGCAGATCCCCCTGACTCGCAAGGCCAGGGAACGCTCTGCCTTTATTACCCCATTTGGACTGTACGAGTCCACGGTGATGCCATTCGGGATGAGGAATGCCCCTGCCACTTTCCAGCGGATGGTCAACACCCTGCTCAAGGGACTTGAAGGGTACGCGGCCGCGTACCTGGATGACATTGCCGTCTTCAGTCCCACCTGGGAGGACCACCTAGAGCATCTAGCACAGGTGCTCAGGCGGATCCACCGGGCAGGTTTGACCATCAAGCCGGGAAAGTGTCAGCTGGCCATGAGCGAGGTCCAGTACCTCGGTCACCGGGTAGGTGGGGGAACGCTGAAGCCCGAGCCTGAGAAAGTGGAGGCCATCGCATCCTGGCCCACCCCCAGGACCAAGAAGCAGGTGATGTCCTTCTTGGGGACCGCTGGGTACTATAGGAGGTTTGTTCCATGCTATAGTAGCCTGGCAAAGCCCTTGACGGACCTCACCAAGAAGAAGCTGCCCTCTGCAGTCGATTGGACAATGGACTGCGAGACAGCCTTCCGGGCCCTAAAGGACGCCCTGTCCAGCCCGCCCGTGCTACAGGCAGCCGACTTCACGCGGCCGTTTGTAGTACAGACCGACGCCAGTGACTTCGGCCTCGGTGCGGTGCTCAGCCAGGTGGACTCTGCGAGCCAAGAGCACCCAGTCTTGTACCTGAGCAGGAAGCTGTTACCAAGGGAAGTTGCCTATTCCACGATGGAGAAGGAGTGCCTGGCCATAGTGTGGGCCCTGCAGCGTCTGCAACCCTATCTATACGGGCGCCACTTCATCGTGGAGACGGACCACAATCCCCTCAGCTGGTTGCACACCGTCTCTGGGACGAATGGGCGATTGTTGCGATGGAGCCTTGCGCTCCAGCAATACAACTTCACCATTCGCCACAAAAGGGGCCGTGAGCACGGTAACGCAGACGGGCTGTCCCGACAAGGAGAGGTCGCGGACGGGCGCACGGGGGAACACCGGAGTGTGCTGCCCCCTAGCGCCCTCAAAAGGGGGGAGGTGTGAGGTAAATCCGGAGATATGACGATAAATCATGACATTCAAGTCATGTCAGGAAGCCCTCTCCTGGTGTCACTACCCCCTTCCCTTCACACAACTGGTTTAGCAACAAATCCATGGCCATGTCCTGTGATATGGAAATTAGGTGGCTTCAGGACAATGGACACAGGATGACTCCCTGCCGTCACCCTGTAGTAGGAGCTGCTAGCTAGTTAGCAAGGCTATGGAAATAGCCAGACAGAACGACTCCAGTAAAAAATGGTTCATATCTCGCAAGCCATATTTCCGATAAATATGGCAACCATAAAAATGGTGTCTCCGCATGTGGACGATGCCGGCACCCCCTTTTTATGGGAACAGGACATTGGGAAATGCCCCAGGCGTGATATCAGCCAATGGGGAACTGGCAGACAGGTCATGAGTCCCCTCGTTCTGTAGCTAAATTCATAACTGTCACAATGAGAGCATTGGCGTCTGCCTACGACGCTCCCAGGCAAAGTTATAGCCAAAATCCCCTTTGCTGGATAATTCTGATCCATGCAGGGGGAGTGGCAGTGCTTCCCTGTGAGGTCACTAAGGTAGGAGGGGACCTGGATCTGCCCAGGTTGATAACCCTACTTCGGCCATTTTCCAGCGTTCTTCTGCTCGGGGGCCTGGTTGGGAAAGACCTGTGAGGAAGAATCCTAGAAACCTGGGTACAGCGCCCCCCTGTGGCCAGACGCACAAGGTAACTGATTGAATTGCATACCTGTTTGTAACCCATGCTTTATCTGTAACTGTACTCTGACATATGTATATTCTGTAGATTCCCTATTGTATATATTGTAGTTTCTAGTGTGGCTTTAGGCTGATTAAAGTATATAATTAATCTTGGGCTGTTCTGTTATCTCGATCTTGAATCCCACGTCCGTGTGTTCGGCTAATAGTTACCGTGAAGCGGTTGGTGGCAGCGAGTTGTGCCAAGGATTATTGTGGGGAGGCCAGTGAGATTCGGGGAGAGTTTATATATTCCGCCCGCGGAGGTCGGGGGAATATATACCTTACTCTCACCGGGGACCCTTCAATAATCGGCATAAGTAGTATAGCGGCCTCCTTGCTTATTGTCGGGCAATTCCATAATTGGCCTGACTATAAGAGGGGCGCTAGAGAGCGCGTCACGTGCTCTGTCTGTCGGTCGGGAGGTATAAAGGAGGGGTGACCCCCACTTGTTACCCCCCGATTGTGACGTACTGGTAGCCAGCGCGGGGGATTTCTGAGTGACCCCCCCGGTGGTTTGTGACACAGTGTATTATGGGTTTTTAGAACACCATGTATAGGTGCAGAATTTCTCGTTGTATAATTCACCAGCCAGTGTAAGGAGTCTTGTAAGCAAGCAATGCTCCCTGGGTAAAAAGATATGCAAATTGGTTCTCCTCCAGAAGAAAGATTTCACTCTAGTGCTACTTTATAAGTCAGTATCTGATCCTTCATCCCCTTCCGGACATGGAGCAGGATTAGGAGCTGTGATACACAGCCGGAATCTGCCTCCAGCAGCAGCAAAAGGAGCTAAGCTCAGATCGCTGCTGTAAACCCCCTCAATGCTGCAGTCAATCTATGGCTGTGGCATATAAGGCAGGTTACTAATAGACCATGCTGATGAGCACCATGGCTGCCATGTTGGTACTGCTGTTCCTGCTCACTTATGTTGCCAGCGGTTTAGACATTAATGGCTGTGTGCTGAGTTATTAAGAGGACCCCAAACTTACAATCTAATACATGCCAACAGGAGGGCACGTCATTCCATGTGCCCATTGGTGCCACTTTAATGTGATCGCGGGGCACCGACGGGTTATCACGATATCCAAGGGTCTGCTGATGATTACGAACTTCCTGTGATGTGAGAGCGAGCGTACAGCCGACTATTCATAGAAGACCGTGATTTTCGCTATACATAGCAGTGCTCACGCACCGCAATGTATAATTCAAGTGATCAGATGATAGTAGCTTCAAGTGCTCATTAACAAATGCAGTAAAAAGTGAAAAAAAAGTTTTTAAAAATAAAAAAACGTGAACTTTTGTAGGTTTTTTTTTTTCAATTTTACTGTATTTTTTCACTTTTGACTCTATTTGTTCGCGGGGACTTGAAGCTGCGATCGTGTGATCACTTGTACTATACACAGCAGTGCATGAGCACTGCTGTGTATAGTGAAAATCACGGTCTTCTATAAATCGGACTTTTACAAGTGAAGCAATACCAAATATTTAAATTTTTAGTTTTTTTATTTTCTTTATATTTAATGGGGCAAAAGGAAGGCGATTTGAACTTTTGTATGTTTTTTATTTTTTTTTAATTTGTTTTTAATTTTAATTTATTTAATTAACCACTTGAAGCTGCAATCGTCTGATCACTTCTATTATACACAGCAGTGCATGAGCACTGCTATGTATAGCGATAATCAGTCTTCTAGAATTTGACTTTTACGAGTGCAGCAATACTAACTATGTGTATTTTTGGTTTTTTTATTATATTTAATGGTGCAAAAGGGGGGCGATTTGAACATTTGTATTGCTTTTTAAACATTTTTAATTCACTTTTTACTGTATTTGTTAGTGGGGACTTGGAGCTGCAATCATCTGATCACTTGTACTATACATAGCAGTGTATGAGCCCATCATGCATAGTGAAAATCGCAGACTCTTGTGAGTGCAGCAATACGAAATATTTATATTTTTATTTCTTTTTTTAATTTCTTTATATTTAATGGGGCAAAAGACAATCAATTGCACTTTTTTTTTCCAATTTCATCGCACTTGTAAGTTTTTTCCTGCTCTCCCGTGCACCTCACGATAAAATGAATGGTGTCAATCAAAATTACAATTTGCAATCTTGCTGATTCCAGCCATGTAAAGTTTAACACATCCTTATCTAATTCTTCACACAGCTGAGGGTCTGTTACAATGTATTAGTCCTGATAATCCTCAGTTAATGTGCTCAGTTGTGTCTCTCCTGCGCAGGCTGCAAGGCGGAACATTTGTGCTAATCCTGTATTTTTTGACCGTGCAACCTTCCTTAAAAGATATGAACAACGCCTTGCGTCAGATTTATTTTCTGTACTCCTATGTATTTATTTTGGACGAAAAGAAGCATTTTTTGCAGTTGAAACTCATTAAAAATGCTTAATTTTTAGAAAGTCTTTCATGGACTGCAGAATGAGTTAACTTAGAATCCATCAGTGAGATCTTTCTAATAGGGAGTTTGCAGTTCTTTTATCTGTTTCTGAGCTGCTCTCGACTGATTAATAACCACAATGTTCAGCATTGTTTTGATTTGGTCCGTGGTCCTAAATAATCTGAGAGGAGCGTTACACAATCAGAATGAGCTCACTGGTGGATTCTTAGTTCACTCTTTCTCCAGCCAGCAACAGACCGTGCAAAGCACATAAATAATCTGGGAGGAGTGGTACACAATCAGAATGAGCTCACTGGTGGATTCTTAGTTAGCTCATTCTCCAGCCAGCTATAGACAGTGCCAAGAACTTTAATAATCTTAGAGGAGAGTTACACACTCCGAATGAGCTCACTGGTGGATCCTTAGTTAACTCATTCTCCAACAAGCTACAGACAGTGCAAAGCACATTATTAATCTTAAAGGAGCGTTATACACTCAGAATGATCTCACTGGTGGATCCTTAGTAAACTCTCTCTCCATCCAGCAGCAGACAGTGCAAGGAACATGATAATCTAAGGGGAGCGTTATACACTGAGAATGAGCTCACTGGTGGATTCTTAGTTAACTCTTTCTGCAGCCACCTACAGACAGTGCAAAGCACATGAATAATCTGAGAGGAACGTTATACACTGAGAATGAGCTCACTGGTGGATTCTTAGTTAACTCTTTCCCATCCAGCAGCAGACAGTGCAAATCACATAAATAATCTGAGAGGAGCGTTACACACTCAGAATGAGCTCACTGGTGGATCCTTAGTTAACTCTCTCTCTAGCCAGCAACAGACAGTGCAAATCACATAAATAATCTGGGAGGAGTGTTACACAATCAGAATGAGCTCACTGATGGATTCTTAGTTAACTCATTCTCCAGCAAGCTACAGACAGTGCAAAGCACATTATTAATCTTAAAGGAGAGTTAAACACTCAGAATGAGCTCACTGGTGGATCCTTAGTAAACTCTCTCTCCAGCCAGCAACAGACAGTGCAAAGCACATTATTAATCTTAAAGGAGAGTTAAACACTCAGAATGAGCTCACTGCAAAACATTGCAATGCAAAGACTTTTGGTAGCAAATGTTGCAAAACTTTTAATGAACCTTAATTGCGAAAATGATTTTTATCTGAAAGTATTTGTATTTAAGGAAAACGGATTGTAGTCGAAGGAGTCTATATCCTTTAACAAAAGAAGAAAAAACAATCACTAATGGCAATAACTGAACTTTTTACAAAAAAAAAACAAAACAGTAAAATTTACTGACATACAGGAGAGGAGACAGAAAAAACTAACTCCTCAGTCCTAGATTAATTGAGAGTAAAACACAAAACATTTGCTATTTTTTGCCTGCAGTACCACAGTTCACCACCATGTAGGCAACAACTCCTTTACCATTAATTCCAATGCAACAGCGCCACCTTCTGTTATCTGCAGAAAACGAAAATCTCAACTAAGGTACAATAAATCTAAAAAATGTCGAAAAGTTGATCCAATGCGACAGAAGTAACAAATTGAGGGATTTTTACTTATTGGAGGTATTTAAAGTTTAAAGGGAAAATGTCCTTTTAGAACTACAGTGCCTACAAGTAGTATTCAACCCCCTGCAGATTTAGCAGGTTTACACATTCGGAAGTAACTTGGCATTGTGACATTTGGACTGTAGATCAGCCTGGAAGTGTGAAATGCAGCAAAAAAGAATGTTATTTCTTTTTTTTTTTTTTTTTAAATTGAGAAAAGTTTATTCAGAGGGTCATTTATTATTCAACCCCTCAAACCACCAGAATTCTGTTTGGTTCCCCTAAAGTATTAAGAAGTATTTCAGGCACAAAGAACAATGAGCTTCACACGTTTGGATTAATTATCTCTTTTTCCAGCCTTTTCTGACTAATTAAGACCCTCCCCAAACTTGTGAACAGCACTCATACTTGGTCAACATGGGAAAGACAAAGGAGCATTCCAAGGCCATCAGAGACCAGATCGTGGAGGGTCACAAGGCTGGCAAGGGGTACAAAACCCTTTCCAAGGAGTTGGGCCTACCTGTCTCCACTGTTGGGAGCATCATCCGGAAGTGGAAGGCTTATGGAACTACTGTTAGCCTTCCACGGCCTGGACAGCCTTTGAAAGTTTCCACCCGTCCCGAGGCCAGGCTTGTCCGAAGAGTCAAGGCTAACCCAAGGACAACAAGGAAGGAGCTCCGGGAAGATCTCATGGCAGTGGGGACATTGGTTTCAGTCAATACCATAAGTAACGTACTCCACCGCAATGGTCTCCGTTCCAGACGAGCCCGTAAGGTACCTTTACTTTCAAAGCGTCATGTCAAGGCTCGTCTACAGTTTGCTCATGATCACCTGGAGGACTCTGAGACAGACTGGTTCAAGGTTCTCTGGTCTGATGAGACCAAGATCGAGATCTTTGGTGCCAACCACACACGTGACGTTTGGAGACTGGATGGCACTGCATAGGACCCCAAGAATACCATCCCTACAGTCAAGCATGGTGGTGGCAGCATCATGCTGTGGGGCTGTTTCTCAGCCAAGGGGCCTGGCCATCTGGTCCGCATCCATGGGAAGATGGATAGCACGGCCTACCTGGAGATTTTGGCCAAGAACCTCCGCTCCTCCATCAAGGATCTTAAGATGGGTCGTCATTTCATCTTCCAACAAGACAACAACCCAAAGCACACAGCCACGAAAACCAAGGCCTGGTTCAAGAGGGAATAAATCAAGGTGTTGCAGTGGCCTAGTCAGTCTCCTGACCTTAACCCAATTGAAAACTTGTGGAAGGAGCTCAAGATTAAAGTCCACATGAGACACCCAAAGAACCTAGATAACTTGGAGAAGATCTGCATGGAGGAGTGGGCCAAGATAACTCCAGAGACCTGTGCCGGCCTGATCAGGTCTTATAAAAGACGATTATTAGCTGTAATTGCAAACAAGGGTTATTCCACAAAATATTAAACCTAGGGGTTGAATAATAATTGACCCACACTTTTATGTTGAAAATTTATTAAAATTTAACTGAGCAACATAACTTGTTGGTTTGTAAGATTTATGCATCTGTTAATAAATCCTGCTCTTGTTTGAAGTTTGCAGGCTCTAACTTATTTGCATCTTATCAAACCTGCTAAATCTGCAGGGGGTTGAAGACTACTTGTAGGCACTGTACATTCAGCCCCACTATCTTCCTGCCTGGTATGATGGGTCTTGGGGTCTCCAGGTGCCGGTGCCCCCTTTGCTCTTCCCTATAAACTCCATTGAATGTATACACGTGTAGATGGCGTCACATGACACGCCGCACTCCATGATGTTTCTATTAATGATGTAAACATTGTATCGCAGCATATGGCGAGGTCGTGTTTTCCAATGTTTGCGCCTCACTGTGATTTGTGCTCCGGGGTTTCATATAACATCATATTACATATACATAGGACTGACGCCTCTAATGTCTGCAGGGATTGTAATGATGTTATCTCGGAGCCATCTGCCGATGAGGTGGGGGAGGGGCGAGGGGGGGGGCACAAACTTCTGATGGAGACAGTTAATTCTCCGGTCAATTTATTACAAATGACATTGATGTAAATCGCGCGTCTCACGATTCTCCGAGCTCGATGGAAATCATCAGAAGGCCGGAGATTTCATTCAGAAAGGTGTAATGCTCCTCGCTGGGGAGGATGGAGGGTAATTGATTGGAACAGGTCGTATTAGAGGCGTCTGATTGCTCCGGCCGCCCGTCCTGGAGGGTCAAATGGCGTCACCGGAACGGATTCACTTTGGATTTTTGTCTGAGTGAAAAGAATATGAAAACCTTTACAGTCGATATACTTCTAAGACCTCATGATAACACTGCTTGTTATGGGTTTTCCTCTAGTTCAGTGCTTTCAGAGGGACACTGCACAGATCCCACTCTTTAATATGGGAGATTTGGGTGGCTAACCAAAGCCTTAGAGACCCATGAACACCCAACGTACTAATGAACACTCAACCCACCCATGACTCTACTCAAACCACCCATGACTCTACTCAACCCGCCCATGACTCTACTCAATGCGCCTATGACTCTACTCAACGCGCCTATGACTCTACTCAATGCGCCTATGACTCTACTCAACGTACCCATGACTCTACTCAACCCACCCATGACTCTACTCAACCCACCCATGACTCTACTCATCCCGCCTATGACTCTACTCAACGCGCCTATGACTCTACTCAACACGCCTATGACTCTACTCAATATGCTTATGACTCGACTCAATGCACCCATGACTACTCAATGCGCTCATAACCACTCAACACGCCCTTGACCACTCAATACACCCATGACTCCACAAAACGCGCCCATGACTCTACTCAATGTGCCCATGACTCTACTCAACCCACCCATGACTCTACTCAACCCACCCATGACTCTACTCAACCCACCCATGACTCTTCTCAATACGCTCATGACTCTACTCAATATGCTTATGACTCTACTCAATGTGCCCTTGACTCTACTCAACGCGCCCATGACTCTGCTCAACCCGCCCATGACTCTACTCAACCCACCCATGACTCTACTCAATGCGCCCATGACTCTACTCAATGTGCCCATGACTCTACTCAATGCGCCCATGACTCTACTCAATGCGTCCATGCCTCTACTCAATGCACCCATGACTCTACTCAATGCGCCCATGACTCTACTCAATGCACCCATGACTACTCAATGCACCCATGACTACTCAATGCGCCCATGACTACTCAATGCGCCCATGACTACTCAATGTTCTCATGACTTTACTCAATATGCTTATGACTCTACTCAATGCGCCGATGACTACTCAATGCACCCATGACTCTACTCAACGCGCTTATGACCACTCAACATGGCCATGACACTACTCAATGTGGACATGACTACTCAGTGCACCCATAACCATTCAACACACCTATGACCCTCCTCAATGTGCTCATGACTACTCAACATGCCCATGACTTTACTCAATATGACCACTCAATGTACCCATAACCACTTAATGTGCCCATGACTCCACTCATTGCATCCATAACCATTCAACGCGCTCATGACTACTCAATGCACCCATGACTACTCAAAGTGCCTATGACTCTTACATACCCATGACTTTACTCAACATGCCCATGACTACTCAACATGCCCATGACATTACTCAACATGACCACTCAACCCACCTATGACCAATTAATGGGCCCATGACTCTACTCAATGTGCCTATGACCACTAAACACACCCATGACTTTACTCAATGTGCCCACAACTACTCAACGCACCCTTGACTCTACTCAAAGCAGCAATGACTACCCAATTTGCCTATAACCAACCAACGTGTATATGATCATTTAACATACTCATGAACACTCAATGTTCCCATGATTACTTAACATGCCCATGACTTCTCATTGTGCCCATCTCTTTTCAATGTGACATGACCATCCAGTGTGCCAAAGACGACTCAATGTGCCCATGACCACTCAACATGCCCAGGAATATGCAACATTCCTATGATTACTCAACGTGCACATGATTACTGAATGTGCCCATGACCACCCAACATACCCATAGTCAAATCTCATATTTGCCAACTTCCCTGGGACATTTGGGAAGCTCCTTCAAAAAAGTCCAGAAGGACGTCCTGAATGCAGAACCATGTACCCTATCCATTGACCTTCCGTCTGGACCCTGAGTGCTTCACTGAATCTTCTTATTCCCACCACTATCTTGAAGTCGCTCTTGCTCTTTACTTTCATCTTGGAAAAGCGATGGCCGATATCAGACGTTTCTTTCTTTTCTGGATTTCGCCCTTTGGCTGTAAGTTATAAAGAGCAGTGATACAGTCTCCCTAAAGCTGTGGACACGACCAGCGAAAGCTGTGCAGGAAAACAATATTGTCTGATAACAGATGACGCAGCGCCACGTGGCGATCATTCGCTTCTCATAAGTTGTATACACAGACAATCATTTGGCAAAAAGTTCTAAAATACTTGGCAAAAAGTTCTGAAACTTTGCTGAGCACATGGTGAAGTCACGTGCACAAACAGTGAAATACTTTACAGAGGAAAATGAAGAAAGGAGCCTATTCTCATCCATTTATTCCCCTAACTCCAGCACTGACGCTCTCTGGCCCCTGGTGGGCTCTCCTGCTTATCTCGCAGTGCAATGATGTGAGGTCCGAGACCCTGTGTCTGGCCTCAGCAGTTATGTTCCCTACATGCCGCCATCACCGCATAGTCAGGTGAGCAATAATGGCGCATCGTCACTGCAGAACGCAAACTCCAATGAGGTGAGGATCGGATACTTCTGTATTTTATACCATTTCCTCCTTGTGGTCAGTTTCTTTTTTTTTGTTTTTTTTTAGCCTTTTCCCGCTCCATGATGTACTTTTAGGTAGGAGTGTATGGAGCTCTACAAAGGGCAGGCGCCTCTAACACCAGGGCATTTAAAGGGGCATCATTTTTGGGCACCCATAGGCCCTCTCATTCACATGACAATATTGAAGCTTTGCAAACTGTAGTCCCTAATTAAAGACTAAACTGAAATATAATACAAAAGAGATCTAAAAAGAATGCCAAAAATTGAAAAAAATAAGCATCAAATTTGTCCCCACCCTTTTCACCATCTAAAAATGAAGAAATGTAAAATGACGTATGTGGTATCTCCATTTTCTTAATTTGGGGCTGTGAAAATCTACAGGTGATGACGTCACATTTTTTTGCACTCACTGGAACACTGAGGCCTGTGTGATTGGCTGCAGCAGTCAAGTGACTGGAGGTGATTAACATCTGATCACCACCCCCTAAAATACTGAAAAGCCACTTTATGTATCAGACCTGTCCGTATGAAACAGTGGCCTGCGGTTGTGAGCCCCAATGCTTGTATTTTATGTGTAAGGTGTCATGTGTGGTTATGTCGCAGTAATGGCAGCTACCACTAGGTGTCACTGTGCTCTCCAGCTGTAATGGGAGACTCAGGTATGGGGTATAGTGGCAGGACTGAAGGGGTTAAGTGAGAAAGACCCGGCTCACAGTGAGGGCAATACAGTGTCAGGACTGAAGGGGTTAACTGAGAAAGACCCCTCCCATAGTGAGGGCAATATAGGGGAAAGTATATCCTAGAGAGATGGGGATAGAGCTGGGATTAGTGACACGATGTAGCAGAGTGTGGTGGAGAAGGAAGAACAGGCAGAAGATTGCGCAGGAGGATGACAACAAGGTGACCAAATACAGATGGCAGCAGAAAGGCTTCCTGGAAGTATTGAGAGCGACTGAAGACAGCGCCCCCTCGGCACGCAGGCTATTGAGAGCAGTGCAGTTACTGAGAGGGGCTTTGTCTTCGGACAGCCATTGTCACTGCGGGAACGGGATCCTTGGACTCAACCCGATGAAGTAGTATGGCCTCTGAGGGGGCAGCATAGAGCCAACGTTATAGCGGGAACCCTCATTCTCCTCGGTAGCCGGTGGGACTCTGACTGCGGCCGTTATAGAAGAGCAGAGGTGTATGTTAGGCTACTTTCACACATCCGGTATTTGCTCTGCGGCACAATACGGCGCTCTGCAGAAAAACCGCAACGTTTTTTTTTGCCGCCAGTTGCGGTGTTTTTTGCATAGACTTACATTAGTGCCGTATTGTGCCGCATGGGCTTGCGTTCGGTCCGGTTTTTGCCGCATGTGGCAGATTTAGCCGATGCCGCGGCCGGATGGAACGTTGCCTGCAGCGCGGTCTCCAGTGTACACTGCACAATCTCCAGTGTACACTGCGCAATCTCCAGAGTACACTGCACAATCTCCGGTGTACACTGCGCAATCTCCAGAGTACACTGCACAATCTCCGGTGTACACTGCGCAATCTCCAGAGTACACTGCACAATCTCCGGTGTACACTGCACAATCTCCGGAATACACTGCGCGGTCTCCGGTGTACAGTGTGCGGTCTCCGGTGTGTACTGCTCGGTCTCCGGTGCACACTGCGTGGTCTCCGGTGCACACTGCGCGGTCTCAGGTGTCTACTGTGCGGTCTCCGGTGCACACTGCACGGTCTTCGGTGTACACTGCACGGTCTTCGGTGTACACTGCACGGTCTCCGGTATACACTGCGCGGTCTCCGGTATACACTGCGCGGTCTCCGGTGTACAGTGCTTGGTCCAGGTGTATATTGCGCAATCTCCGGTGTACACTGCGCAATCTCCGGTGTACACTGCGCAATCTCCGGTGTACACTGCACGGTCTCCGGTGTGCACTGCGCAATCTCCTGTGTGCACTGCGCGGTCTCCTGTGTGCACTGCGCGGTCTCCGGTGTGCACTGCGCGGTCTCCAGTATGCACTGCTCGGTCTCCGGTGTGCACTGCGCAGTCTCTGGTGTACACTGCGCAGTCCAGGTGTACACTGCACGGTCTTCGGTGTACACTGCACGGTCTTCGGTGTACACTGCACGGTCTTCGGTGTACACTGCACGGTCTTCGGTCTCCATGACTTTTTCATCCCATCTATAAATATCAATAACTTCAGCCTTTCCAGGGCCGTGAGATGGAAACTCTTCTGTCATGTATTAATGAAGCATTTAAGCAAAGTATCCAGCGACGTCTCATCCCATGAATTATTCATCAGTCCAACGACTGCACGTTCTACATCAAAGAGCGCAGCTCCTGACAATTCATAATCATTACTGACAATATGTCATGGCGACTGGTGGCGAGAAATCTCATCACATTACATGTGAGCTACAGCATTGTCCAAGGAGAAAAATGTGACACTATGTACAGAAATGTATAGAACTGACGAAAGGATGACATCCTGTATTATACTCCAGAGCTGCACTCACTATTCTGCTGGTGCAGTCACTGTGTACATACATTACATTACTGATCCTGAGTTACCTCCTGTATTATACTCCAGAGCTGCACTCACTATTCTGCTGGTGCAGTCACTGTGCATATACATTACATTACTGATCCTGAGTTACCTCCTGTATTATACTCCAGAGCTGCACTCACTATTCTGCTGATGCAGTCACTGTGTACATACATTACATTACTGATCCTGAGTTACCTCCTGTATTATACTCCAGAGATGCACTCACTATTCTGCTGGTGCAGTCACTGTGTACATACATTACATTACTGATCCTGAGTTACCTCCTGTATTATACTCCAGAGCTGCACTCACTATTCTGCTGGTGCAGTCACTGTGTACATACAGTACTGATCCTGAGTTACGTCCTGTATTAGACTCCAGAGTTGCACTCACTATTCTGCTGGTGCAGTCACTGTGTACACACATTACATTACTGATCCTGAGTTACCCCCTGTATTATATTCCAGAGCTGCACTCACTATTCTGCTGGTGCAGTCACTGTGTACATACATTACTGATCCTGAGTTACGTCCTGTATTAGACTCCAGAGTTGCACTCACTATTCTGCTGGTGCAGTCACTGTGTACACACATTACTGATCCTGAGTTACCGCCTGTATTATATTCCAGAGCTGCACTCACTATTCTGCTGGTGCAGTCACTGTGTACATACATTACATTACTGATCCTGAGTTACCTCCTGTATTATACTCCAGAGTTGCACTCACTATTCTGCTAGTGCAGTCACAGTGTAGATACATTACATTACTGATCCTGAGTTACCTCCTGTATTATACTCCAGAGTTGCACTCACTATTCTGCTAGTGCAGTCACAGTGTAGATACATTACATTACTGATCCTGAGTTACGTCCTGTATTAGACTCCAGAGTTGCACTCACTATTCTGCTGGTGCAGTCACTGTGTACACACATTACTGATCCTGAGTTACCGCCTGTATTATATTCCAGAGCTGCACTCACTATTCTGCTGGTGCAGTCACTGTGTACATACATTACATTACTGATCCTGAGTTACCTCCTGTATTATACTCCAGAGCTGCACTCACTATTCTGCTGGTGCAGTCACTGTGTACATACATTACATTACTGATCCTGAGTTACCTCTTGTATTATACTCCAGAGCTGCACTCACTATTCTGCTGGTGCAGTCCCTGTGTACATACATTACATTACTGATCCTGAGTTACCTCCTGTATTATACTCCAGAGCTGCACTCACTATTCTGCTGGTGCAGTCACTGTGTACATACATTACATTACTGATCCTGAGTTACCTCCTTTATTATACTCCAGAGCTGCATTCACCATTCTGCATGCTTTAAAGGTAAAATCCCCCTTCTTCTCCGGTGGCTACACTTTGTGCACTTTGGTTTGTTACATTTTGGGCATTTGATGTAGACATAACTCGTTTTCCACATATTCGGGAAGCAGAAATCAGTTATTTGTTTGCAGTCTGAGCTTGCTGACTGTTTCCAGTGAAATCACTGCTATTGTGATTGCAGCTCTGGTGGATACTGCAGTTCTTCCGATCAGCTGTAAAATGTTTATTGATTGATATCTGTAATGAATCTTTTGTAATGTACTTTTACTCAGTTTTCCCCCCATTTGTTAGAAGGAACCATTACACAAAAGCTCCATGGAATAAATGGCGCTATAATAATAAATAATAATAATAATTTTTGCTAAGGTCATGGGTATGAGCCTTTCCTTTTCCTGCAGCGCCACCACATGTGAAATGAAGCATTACACCGCGCCATTCATGTCAGTGTACAGTGAAGGACACGACTATCCCAAACTCGCGCACTAGGGGGCGCTCCAGCAGAAGCAATGTGTCCCCATCTCACACAGAGGCGTCTGCTTCATTTACTAAAAGAGCTCAATACCATGCCCTGTCACATGAAGCAATTCTGTCCTAAAATACTCTGTGCCGCTTGAAGACTCTGTTCTTACCTCTATGTAAGTGTGATATTCCACAAGGTCATCACTAATTGCTACAGAAATACTCTGTGCTGCTGTGGAAACTTACCCTTCAAGTATGTCACTCCTGTCCCTCCTGAAATACTCTGCGCTGCTGTAGAAACTTACCCTTCAAGTATCTCACTCCTGTCTCTCCTGAAATACTCTGCGCTGCTGTGGAAACTTACCCTTCAAGTATCTCACTCCCGTCCCTCCTGAAATACTCTGCGCTGCTATGGAATTCTACCCTTAAACTATGTGACTCCCATCCCCGTCCTGAAATACTCTGCTCTGCTGTGGAAACTTACCCTTCAAGTATGTAACTCCCGTCCCTCCTGAAATACTCTGCTCTGCTGTGGAAACTTACCCTTCAAGCATGTGACTCCCGTCCCTCCTGAAATACTCTGCTTTGCTGTGGAAACTTAGCCTTCAAGTATGTGACTCCCGTCCCTCCTGAATTACTCTGCGCTGCTGTGGAAACTTACTGTTACGGGGGACTGTCTGATAACCTAAAGGAGTATCAGACAGTCAGGGTCCACCGTGCAAAGACTCTGCTGCAGACTATGGCAGAGTGCAATACCTCTGTTAACTCACAGAAGGATATAATAAGTAAAGCAATTCCTCCCTTAGTTGGAGGGTGTGTGGAATGATCTCTGTTAATAATCACAGAGACAAAGGCAATGTGTGCGAAATGGCACCTACCTAGGTCCGCTCTTCTAGTGGTGCAAAAGAGACGAACAGCAGCATAAGCCGCACAAAGCTCCTACCTGCGTTCGCTCCACTAGTGTGCGAGGACACGAACCACTAGATATGGCACCTGCCTAGGTCCGCTCTTCTAGTGGTGCAAAAGAGACGAACAGCAGCATAAGCCGCACAAAGCTCCTACCTGCGTTCGCTCCCCTAGTGTGCGAGGACACGAACAACTGCCAGACGCAGTATAAGGAACGTTACCCTAGCGGCAACGTCCACCTACGAGTCGAACCACAAGGCCCAGCCAGACCATGTGCCTCAGGCACCTGCCTATGTCCGCTCCCCTAAGAGGTAAGGATACGGACAGCAGCCGAAGCTGTAAGGTATAAGAACGCTACCCTGCCGGTAGCGCTCACCTAGCATAGACAGAGGAATGCCTAGAGGAACGCGCACAGAGCGTCTACTCTTACGCATGAACCAAGATGACTGAGCGCCATGCGGCGTGTGTCAGGGTCTTATATAGACTCTGTGCCTCATCCAAGATGGAGGACACCAGAGCCAATCTGCTGCCAGAACGACAGGAGTGACGTCATGCTGGCCTATCACCGAGCAAGGCATCACAAGCACATGACCGGCGACCAATCGGCATAGAAGGTGTCAGAGACATGTGACCTCGTGTCAGCGATGATGTCACCCGCACATGTGCAATGGCTCCAAGATAGTACTTAGTCTCCGGCACTCGCACATGTGCAGTAGCAAGAAATCTGGACTTAGTCTCCAGCGCTCGCACATGTGCAGTAGCAAGAAATCTGGACTTAGTCTCCAGCGCTCGCACATGTGCAGTAGCAAGAAATCTGGACTTAGTCTCCAGCGCTCGCACATGTGCAGTAGTAAGAAATCTGGACATAGTCTCCAGTGCTCGCAGCAACCGTAACAGTACCTCCCCCTCAAGGGCCCCCCTCCCGGCGACGCAGGTAATCGGCAACTAAGTCAGGAGCATGGACAGCCTCCTCAGGCTCCCAAGAGCGATGTTCCGGGCCGTAACCCTCCCAATCTATCAAGAAGAACCTGCGCCCTCTAACCATCTTAGAACCAACTATGGCTCGTACCTCATAGCTAGAGCGAGAGGAATCAGAGGCAGGAGAGTGCACTTCACGAGCGTGAGGTAAAATAGCCGGCCTTAGCAGTGAAACATGGAATTTGTCATGGATCCTAAGATGGACGGGTATCTTCAATTGGTAGACTACAGGATTTACCTGTCGAAGAACCTCATAAGGACCCAGGAAGCGAGGAGCAAATTTGACAGAGCTCACTCTAAGTCTCACGTGTTTTGCAGAGAGCCACACAAAGTCCCCTGGAGAAAAGACAGGAGCCGGGCGACGAAACCGATCGGACACCGTCTTCATACGGTCCTTAGCTGCTTGGATCGACTCTTGAGTCCGATCCCAAACCTCTCTGGCATTAGTTGCCCAGTCGGCCACAAGAGGAGGAGGTACAGCAGCGGGAAACGGTACCGGTACCCTAGGGTGTTGCCCATTATTGAGTATGAACGGTGTCTGCCCAGTGGCCTCAGCCAGCGAATTGTTAAGGGCAAATTCTGCCCAGGGAAGGAGGGAGGACCAGTTGTCGTGGTTCTCAGCAACAAAGTGTCGAAGGTATACAATCATAGATTGATTGGTACGCTCAACCAAACCATTGGTCTCCGGATGGTATGCCGAAGAGAGATTCAACTCAATTTGCAGAAGGCTACAAAGATCTCGCCAGAAACGGGAAGTACATTGCGGGCCTCTATCACAAATGATACGATCTGGCATCCCGTGAAGCCTAAAGACATGCTTGAGGAATAGTTTGGCTAGTACCCTGGAAGATGGGATTCTCGATAACGGTACGAGATGAACCATCCGGGAGAAATGGTCCGTAATGACCCACACAAATCTATGTCCCTGTGAACATGGAAGATCACCCACAAAGTCCATGCCTACCACCTCCCATGGTCTATCTGGCACTGGTAAAGGATGCAAGAGCCCAGCCGGTCTCTGCCGTAATGGACGGTTGCGAGCACACGAGTAGCAGGAACCGACATATCTCTTGACGTGGCTGGCTAAGTGTGGCCACCAATACCACCTCTCCAGTAACTCTCGTGTCCGCCTAATACCAAAATGCCCACTGTCACAAACCACCGGGGGGGTCACTCAGAAATCCCCCGCGCTGGCTACCAGTACGTCACAATCGGGGGGTAACAAGTGGGGGTCACCCCTCCTTTATACCTCCCGACCGACAGACAGAGCACGTGACGCGCTCTCTAGCGCCCCTCTTATAGTCAGGCCAATTATGGAATTGCCCGACAATAAGCAAGGAGGCCGCTATACTACTTATGCCGATTATTGAAGGGTCCCCGGTGAGAGTAGGGTATATATTCCCCCGACCTCCGCGGGCGGAATATATAAAATCTCCCCGAATCTCACTGGCCTCCCCACAATAATCCTTGGCACAAACTCGCTGCCACCAACCGCTTCACGAGATAACAGAACAGCCCAAGATTAATTATATAATTTAATCAGCCTAAAGCACACTAGAAACTACAATATATACAATAGGGAATCTACAGAATATACATATGTCAGAGTACAGTTACAGATAAAGCATGGTTTACAAACAGGTATGCAATTCAATCAGTTACCTTGTGCGTCTGGCCACAGGGGGGCGCTGTAGACCAGGTTTCTAGGAACTCCCACAGATGTTTCCTGCACGTGACCCCCAGCGAAAGAACACTGGAAAATGGCCGAAGTAGGGTTATCAACCTGGGCAAATCCAGGTCCCCTCCTACCTTCGTGACCTCAGAGGGAGCACTGCTCCACCCCTGGCTGGAGTTATGGACAAAATCCACAACATGGAATATGGCCATAACTTGGCCTGGGAGCGTCGTAGGCGGACGCCAATGCTCTCATTGTGACAGTTATGAATTTAGCTACAGAATGAGAGGTTTCATGACTTGTCTACTAGTTCCACATTGGCTGATATCACGCCTGGGGTATTTCCCAAGCTCCCGCTCCCATAAAAAAGGTGTGCCAGCATCGTCCGCATGCGAAAACACCATTTTTATGGTTGCCGTATTTATCGGAAATATGGCTTGCGAGATATGAACCATTTTTTACTGGAGTCGTTCTGTCTGGCTAGTTCCAGAGCCTTATAATGAGATACAACTCTTGTTACAGGGTGACGGCAGGGAGTCATCCTGTGTCCTTTGTTCCCACATCACCTAATTTCCATATCACAGGAGATGGCCATGGGATGGGTTGCTAAACAAGTTGTGTGAAGGAAAGGGGGGGTGACACCAGGCGAGGGCTTCCTGACATAACTTGAATATCATGATTTATCGTCATATCTCCGGATTTACCTCACACCTCCCCCCTTTTGAGGGCGCTAGGGGGCAGCACACTCCGGTGTTCCCCCGTGCGCCCGTCCGCGACCTCTCCTTGTCGGGACAGCCCGTCTGCGTTACCGTGGTCACGGCCCCTTTTGTGGCGAATGGTGAAGTTGTATTGCTGGAGCGCAAGGCTCCATCGCAACAGTCGCCCATTCGTCCCAGAGACGGTGTGCAACCAGCTGAGGGGGTTGTGGTCCGTCTCCACGATGAAGTGGCGCCCGTATAGATAGGGTTGCAGACGCTGCAGGGCCCACACTATGGCCAGGCACTCCTTCTCCATTGTGGAATAGGCCACTTCCCTCGGTAACAGCTTCCTGCTCAGGTACAAGACTGGGTGCTCTTGGCTCGCAGAGTCCACCTGGCTGAGCACCGCACCGAGGCCGAAGTCACTGGCGTCGGTCTGTACTACAAACGGCCGCGTGAAGTCGGCTGCCTGTAGCACGGGCGGGCTGGACAGGGCGTCCTTTAGGGCCCGGAAGGCTGTCTCGCAGTCCATTGTCCAATCGACTGCAGAGGGCAGCTTCTTCTTGGTGAGGTCCGTCAGGGGCTTTGCCAGGCTACTATAGCATGGAACAAACCTCCTATAGTACCCAGCGGTCCCCAAGAAGGACATCACCTGCTTCTTGGTCCTGGGGGTGGGCCAGGATGCGATGGCCTCCACTTTCTCAGGCTCGGGCTTCAGTGTTCCCCCGCCTACCCGGTGACCGAGGTACTGGACCTCGCTCATGGCCAGCTGACACTTGCCCGGCTTGAGGGTCAAACCTGCCCGGTGGACCCGCCTGAGCACCTGTGCTAGATGCTCTAGGTGATCTTCCCAGGTGGGACTGAAGACGGCAATGTCATCCAGGTACGCGGCCGCGTACCCTTCAAGTCCCTTGAGCAGGGTGTTGACCATCCGCTGGAAAGTGGCAGGGGCATTCCTCATCCCGAATGGCATCACCGTGGACTTGTACAGTCCAAATGGGGTAATAAAGGCAGAGCGTTCCCTGGCCTTGCGAGTCAGGGGGATCTGCCAATATCCCCGGCTCAGGTCCATGATGGTCAGGTACTGAGCCCCGGCCAACTGATCGAGCAGGTCATCGATGCGTGGCATTGGGTACGCATCGGCGACCGTGACAGCATTGAGCCCCCTGTAGTCCACGCAGAACCGAGTGGTTCGGTCCTTCTTAGGGACGAGGACTACAGGCGAGGCCCAAGCGCTGTTGGATGCCTGGATCACCCCCAGCTTCAGCATCTCGTCAATCTCCTGGCGCATGTGTTGCTGCACCTCCAGGGAGACCCGATATGCTGAACGCCGGATCGGGGGATGATCCCCAGTGTCCACGTGATGGACAGCCAAGTCAGTCCTTCCGGGCTGGTTGGTAAACAACCCCCGGAAGGGGTGTAGGGTGGCCCACAGCTGGGACCGTTGGTCCTCCAAGAGCTGGTGGCCAACCTCCACATCCTCAATGGATCCGCCTGCCCTAACCTGGGCTAGCATATCCAGGAGGGTTTCCGCTTCTCCCTCCTCGGGCAGGTTGCACACGGGGAGCGCACATGCCTCCCGCTCATGATGTGCCTTCATCATGTTCACATGGAAGGGCTTCCGCCTTCCACGGGCAGGGTCCAGGGTGACCAGGTACGTCACAGGGTTGAGCTGCTGGTACACGAGGTATGGGCCTTCCCAGGCTGCCTGAAGCTTGTCCTGTGGTACGGGGACCAGTACCCACACCTTTTGACCCACTTGGTAGGTCCTCTCACAAGCGTTCTGGTCGTACCAACGCTTCTGATCGGCCTGGGCTTGAGCCATATTGTCGTGTACCAGTTGCGTCAAGGCCTGCATTTTGTCCCGGAAGCGCATGACATACTCGATAACCGACACTCCAGGGGTGGCCAAATCCCCTTCCCAAGCCTCTTTCACCAGAGCCAGGGGGCCCCGCACACGTCGCCCGTACAGGAGCTCAAACGGTGAGAATCCTGTTGAGGCCTGTGGAACCTCCCGGTAAGCAAATAACAGGTGTGGGAGATACCGCTCCCAGTCACGCCCATGGGAGTCGACCAACATCTTAAGCATCTGCTTTAAGGTGCCATTAAACCGCTCGCACAGGCCATTAGTCTGTGGATGGTACGGGCTGGCCACCAGATGTCGCACCTGGACTTGCTTACAGAGGGCCTCCATCAGCTGGGACATGAATTGGGTCCCCCGGTCAGTGAGCATTTCCTGGGGAAAACCCACTCGGGAGAAAATCTCCAGCAATGCGGTGGCCACCTTGTCAGCCCGAATGGACGACAAGGCCACTGCTTCTGGGTACCGGGTGGCATAGTCCACTACCGTCAGTATGAAGCGTTTCCCGGAGCTGCTGGGGATGGCCAGCGGGCCGACCAGATCCACAGCCACCCTCCTGAAAGGCTCATCGATGATGGGCAGAGATACCAGTGGGGCTTTGGGGCGTGGCCCCGCCTTCCCCACTCTCTGACAGGTTTCACACGAACGGCAGTAGGCAGCCACATCGGCCCCCATTTTTGGCCAGTAGAAATGCTGGTTTAACCTGGCCTTGGTCTTAGCGATCCCTAGGTGTCCGGCCATCGGAATCTCATGTGCGATCCGCAACAACTCCGTCCGGAACGGATAGGGTACCACCAACTGTCGGTCCCTGGGCCACGCCTCCGGTGAACCCTGCTGGACCGTGGCCCGGTACAGCCGTCCTTGGTCCCAGACCACTCGCTCCGGGTCCGAGTCCGAGGGAGGCTGTGCCGCCTGCTCCTTAAGAGCTTTCAGGCTGTCGTCAGCTTCTAACGCTGCCTGAAACCCCTGACTAGATGTGGCCAGAATCGACGAGACTGTCACATCTTCGGTCAGTACCCCGGGACCTGTGTCCTGGCCTCCGCCTGACTCGGCTGCCACTTGGTCAGAAGGGGAAGAGCTATCGGACCTCCGGGAGGCCCCTTGGCTTCCAGCACTCCCACTGCGGGTGACAGCGGCCACAGCCGCTGCGACCGTGGGTCGTGCCTGCTCCTCCTCCGTTCCTGACCAAGTCGCCGGTTCAGGCAGACCTACCTGGCTTCCTGACACCCCGGTTGTGGGGGAACCATGCACCGAGATCTTACCTGGGAGCACTTCCGCTCCTGGACCGGCCCCAATCTCCCCTGCCTGTTCCCCTCCTGCAGCAACAGAACCCCGCTGTGAAATCTCTGGGGACCCCACATTTGCTGTGGTAGCCCACACACTGGTCCTCCCCCTGCAGCACCCTGCTCTCTGCTTATCCCTGCAGAGGGCAACAGATCCCAGCTCACAGGCTGATTACTTGTAGAGGCATTGTCACACCTTTCTCTGACCCCCTCCCCTGTCACAGCTGCAGCTGTGTGTGTGTCTATGGTGTCTATGCAAGCAGAAATATCAGAGTTCACTCCCTCCTCCCTTACATCATTCATAGATAACACATTAACATTGTCCGGAGGCATGTCAGTACTGGCTGAAGGTTCAGCCCTTGGTTGGGGCCCAAACTGGGAGGTTATCTGCCCCAAATCTGTCCCAAGTAGCACGTTTGCGGGGATCCGATCAGTTACCCCCACCTCCCTCACCCCTCGCCCTGCGCCCCAGTCCACATAAATGTCAGCAACAGGCAGCGCCGGGTCAATGCCTCCAATCCCGGAGACAGCGAGGGTTTTTCCAGGGATCAAGTCTTGGGGGGACACCATCTCAGGCCGCACCAGAGTCACCTCCGAGGCGCTGTCTCGCAGTCCTATGGTCACAGACCGGCCGACGGTGACAGGTTGGAAGCTGTCCAGGGACCTACCACCACCCCCACCCACACAATACACCTTGGGCGGCCCTTGGGACGGGGACGGAGCCGGGGCCTTGGGACGCTGAGGGCACATGGCCTTGAAGTGTCCAGGTAAGTTGCACTGGTGGCACCGTCTTGGTTCTGCCACGGGCCTGGAGAGGGGAGTTGAGGGGGACACCCCCTGCAGTCAGGGGCAGGTGGGGCAGTCGCAGAGTTCATCTTACCCCCTCTCCAGGTGCTGCTGGTGGCTGCTCTCCTGGCTTCAGGAGCCTGATTGTTGGTGTAGTCATCGGCCAGGGCAGCTGTAGCCGTGGACCCCTTTGGCTTCTGGTCTCGGATGAACTGGCGGAGATCCTCAGGGCAGTTCCACAAGAGTTGCTCCGTGATGACCAAGTCCAGGATCTCTGGTCCGGTGGAAAGCTGCAGGCCTTGGGTCCAGTGGTCGGCAGCTCGGGCAAGTGCCCGCCGGTGGTCAGCCCAGGAGTCCTTTGGTCCCTTCTGCAGGGTCCGGAACTTCTTGCGGTAGGACTCCGGAGTGAGGTTGTACTGTTGGATCAGGGCCCACTTGATGGTGTCGTAGCCCTGATCTGCCTCAGCAGGCAAGTCCCCAAGGATATCCAGGGCCTTACCCCTTAAACGGGGGGTCAGGTATTTGGCCCACTGCTCCTTGTCCAGATGGTGCTGCAAGCAAGTCCGTTCAAAAGCAGTCAAGAAAGAGTCCAAGTCTCCATCCTTCTCCAGCACTGGGAAGTCCTCAACACGGACCTTTGGAAGTTTGGTGTCTTGAAGGACACGTGTGGCTGATGAGGGCCGGAGCTGAGCTAGCTGCAGCTGGTGGTCACGGTCTGCCTGTCGCTCCGCAGCCTCACGCTCTGCCTGGCGCTCTTCCCGCGCTGCTTGCCGCTCCGCAGCCTCAGCATCACGCGCTGCCTGCCGCTCTGCCCTGCGCTCTGCCAGGAGTTCCTTGTAGCCCTTCTGGTCTCCAGCCTGGAGAAGGGCCATAGCCATTTGAAGAAGGCTATCCGAGCCTCCCAGGCTCGGTGGAATGGCACGTGGTGATCTGCGGCCCGCTGCGGAGCCTGGTGATTCACTGTCCATTGCAGAGCGGAGGGCTGGCATCTGGCTCGTTGAGGACCCTTGGGTGAGCTGCTCCTCATCTTGTCCAGCAGTGCCAGGTTGTGCAATGTCCTCTGCAGAGCTGTTTTCTGGCGTCGAGCTCCTGGAGGGCTCGTGGACAACCTCCTCATCGTCTCTGGCCTGAGCATCGGCCCTTCCTTTGGCTTTGCTCCTGGTGCCATCAGCCATTCTTGCAGACTTTTGGTCACTGACACAGAACTGACACCTGATGCCTCCACACACCTTACAGTATCTGCACTCTGACACTCTAGTGTTGAGCTAGTCTGAAGACCCCAGCAGCCACAGCTGCTGCAGGCAGTCTTTAGTGTCTGGGAGTATGGGTCTCACACTCACACACACTATTATCTCGATCCCACCGCTATGCCACCAATATGTCACAAACCACCGGGGGGGTCACTCAGAAATCCCCCGCGCTGGCTACCAGTACGTCACAATCGGGGGGTAACAAGTGGGGGTCACCCCTCCTTTATACCTCCCGACCGACAGACAGAGCACGTGACGCGCTCTCTAGCGCCCCTCTTATAGTCAGGCCAATTATGGAATTGCCCGACAATAAGCAAGGAGGCCGCTATACTACTTATGCCGATTATTGAAGGGTCCCCGGTGAGAGTAGGGTATATATTCCCCCGACCTCCGCGGGCGGAATATATAAAATCTCCCCGAATCTCACTGGCCTCCCCACAATAATCCTTGGCACAAACTCGCTGCCACCAACCGCTTCACGGTAACTATTAGCCGAACACACAAACGTGGGATTCAAGATCGAGATAACAGAACAGCCCAAGATTAATTATATAATTTAATCAGCCTAAAGCCACACTAGAAACTACAATATATACAATAGGGAATCTACAGAATATACATATGTCAGAGTACAGTTACAGATAAAGCATGGTTTACAAACAGGTATGCAATTCAATCAGTTACCTTGTGCGTCTGGCCACAGGGGGGCGCTGTAGACCAGGTTTCTAGGAACTCCCACAGATGTTTCCTGCACGTGACCCCCAGCGAAAGAACACTGGAAAATGGCCGAAGTAGGGTTATCAACCTGGGCAAATCCAGGTCCCCTCCTACCTTCGTGACCTCAGAGGGAGCACTGCTCCACCCCTGGCTGGAGTTATGGACAAAATCCACAACATGGAATATGGCCATAACTTGGCCTGGGAGCGTCGTAGGCGGACGCCAATGCTCTCATTGTGACAGTTATGAATTTAGCTACAGAATGAGAGGTTTCATGACTTGTCTACTAGTTCCACATTGGCTGATATCACGCCTGGGGTATTTCCCAAGCTCCCGCTCCCATAAAAAAGGTGTGCCAGCATCGTCCGCATGCGAAAACACCATTTTTATGGTTGCCGTATTTATCGGAAATATGGCTTGCGAGATATGAACCATTTTTTACTGGAGTCGTTCTGTCTGGCTAGTTCCAGAGCCTTATAATGAGATACAACTCTTGTTACAGGGTGACAGCAGGGAGTCATCCTGTGTCCTTTGTTCCCACATCACCTAATTTCCATATCACAGGAGATGGCCATGGGATGGGTTGCTAAACAAGTTGTGTGAAGGAAAGGGGGGGTGACACCAGGCGAGGGCTTCCTGACATAACTTGAATATCATGATTTATCGTCATATCTCCGGATTTACCTCACACCCACCCACCTTTGAGGTGTGGGCCCATGACAGTATATCATTCTGTCGATCAGGCGGAACAAAGGTCTTGCCCGGTGGGATTTGGTCTAACGTCACAGGGGAGAGCGTATGAAAAACCCTGGAGGGAAGGATAAGACGAGGTTCGTCAATCTCCTCCTGGGTAGGAACCATAGAGCGAGACAGGGCGTCTGCCTTGTTATTCTTACTCACAGACAGATAGTTGATGGAGAAGTGAAAGCGGGAGAAAAACAAGGACCAGCGGGCTTGGCGAGGATTCAGATGCTGAGCGGTTTGTAAGTACGTCAGATTCTTATGGTCTGTATAGACCTGGAAAGGATGTTTCGCTCCTTCCAGCAAGTGATGCCACTCCTCCAAGGCTAATCTCAAGGCGAGCAGTTCCCTATCCCCAATGGTATAGTTTCTCTCTGCTGGTGAAAAGGTTTTCGCAAAGAAGAAACACGGCCTTTTTCTACCTACACCGTTCTTTTGATACAAGACCGCACCAGCACCCACTGAAGAGGCATCAACCTCTAAGAGGAAGGGCTTACTCTCATCGGGTCTTTGAAGAACGGGAGCAGTTGAAAAGTGTCTTTTTACTGCCTCAAAAGCCTGAGATGTCTCAGTAGACCAGGCTTTGGGATTAGCACCTTTCTTAGTCAAGGCCACCAAAGGGGCCACCAAAGTAGAAAAATGGGGTATGAACTGCCTGTAATAATTTATGAATCCTAAGAAGCGTTGCACCGCCTTCAAGGAATGAGGTTCGGACCATTGCAGGACAGCAGAGAGCTTCGCAGGATCCATAGCCAGGCCCTCTTGTGAGATAATGTAACCCAAAAAAGGCAATGAGGACTGCTCGAATACACATTTCTCGAGTTTAGCAAACAATGAGTGCTCCCTTAAACGGGAAAGGACACGAACGACATCCTGACGATGAGACTCCAGATCAGGAGAAAAAATCAGGATGTCGTCCAGATACACCACTACTGAGGATAACAGTAAATCCCTGAACACATCGTTTACGAAGTCCTGAAATACTGCGGGTGCATTACATAAACCAAAAGGCATGACGAGGTATTCATAGTGACCGTCTCGGGTGTTAAAAGCGGTCTTCCATTCGTCACCCTTTCGAATTCGTACCAAGTTATACGCACCCCGCAGATCCAACTTTGTAAAAACTTGAGCTCCTCTCAATCTGTCAAAGAGCTCCGAAATTAAAGGTAATGGGTATTTGTTCTTTATTGTGATTGCGTTGAGACCCCTGTAATCTATGCAGGGGCGCAAATCACCCTCTTTCTTCCGAACAAAGAAAAACCCAGCTCCCGCGGGAGAGACAGACTTACGAATGAACCCCTTCTCTAAACTCTCTCTTATATAGGTCGACATGGCCTCCGACTCAGGTATCGACAGGGGGTAAACCCTGCCTTTAGGTGGAACCGAACCTGGGATAAGGTCTATGGCACAGTCATACGGCCTATGGGGTGGAAGAACCTCAGCACCCTGTTTGGGGAACACGTCAGCGAAATCCAGATAGGGTGTAGGTATGGGAGAGAGATCAGTAGATGTAACCGCAATGACCTTAGGTGGTAAGGGAAGACATCGGGACTGACATTTCGAACCCCAACTAATAATGCTGTCAGACTCCCAGTCAATGTGAGGAGCATGAGTCCGAAGCCATGGGAGACCCAGAAGAACGTCGTCTATACCCTCAGGCAAAACAAGAAAAGAAATCTCCTCTATGTGACCCTGAGACAGGGAAAGGTGCAAGGGAACTGTCCTCAATGTAATGGAGTCAGACAACATAGTTCCATTAACAACACGGACAGGAATAGGCGCCTCTAACATGATAGAGGGAATATTGTGTCCCTTTACAAATCCTGAGGACACAAAAGTCCCGTCAGCTCCGGAATCCACAAAAGCCATAATAGGCCATGTATTCTCAGATAACGAGAGCTGACCTGGGATACAACACTTAGAGGGTGCAGAAGACGTCTCTAGCAACCCCCCTCTAATGGTTACTAGGCCAGGGAGTTTCCCTGACGACTAGGACACTTGTTGGCATAGTGCCCAGCCTGACGACATACGTAACATATAGGAGGACCAGACTTGCGTAGTCTGGAAGACGTATGACCTAACTCCATAGGAGTGGGAGATGTTTCAGATGCTGAGGAAGATGGTAGTGGACCCTCAACAACTGGAATAGCCCGATGCTTAGGGCGTGAGGAAGAGACCTCGAGTCTACGTTCCTTATGGCGTACATCGATCCTCGTTGCTACTGTGATCAAGTCCTCCAGAGAAGCAGGGACCTCACGAGTAGCAAGAGCATCCTTGACATAGCCTGCCAACCCTCTCCAGAAGATAGGAATCAACACCTTCTCTGGCCAATCTAGTTCTGCCACCAGAGTTCTAAAAGCAATGGCATAAGAACTAGTGGATAACGAACCCTGAGATAGATCTAACAGTCTCAGGGCCGCATCATGGGTAACCTGCGGACCCATGAATACCACCTTAAGAGCATCAAGAAAGTCTTGATGTCTCAGAGTAACCACATCAGAGCGCTCCCATAGGGGAGTCGCCCATTCTAAGGCTTTGTCCTGAAGTAAGGAGATGATAAAGCCTACTCTGGACCTCTCCGTAGAGAAGCGAGAAGAGTTGACCTCTAGGTGTATCTGACACTGACTAATGAAACCATGACATGATCTGGCATCGCCAGAATATCTGTTTGGCAGAGCAAGTCGAGGATCATGTGCAGATGTCACCATGGTCTGAGGTTTATCCTCTATACTCTTGAGCCGTGACTCAAGTACTTGTATGTAACGGTGTAACTGCTGATATTCTGCCATAACTGCCAGACCCTTGGCTCAGTCCTAATGTTACGGGGGGCTGTCTGATAACCTAAAGGAGTATCAGACAGTCAGGGTCCACCGTGCAAAGACTCTGCTGCAGACTATGGCAGAGAGCAATACCTCTGTTAACTCACAGAAGGATATAATAAGTAAGTAAAGCAATTCCTCCCTTACTTGGAGGGTGTGTGGAATGATCTCTGTTAATAATCACAGAGACAAAGGCAATGTGTGCGAAATGGCACCTACCTAGGTCCGCTCTTCTAGTGGTGCAAAAGAGACGAACAGCAGCGTAAGCCGCACAAAGCTCCTACCTGCGTTCGCTCCACTAGTGTGCGAGGACACGAACCACTAGATATGGCACCTGCCTAGGTCCGCTCTTCTAGTGGTGCAAAAGAGACGAACAGCCGCGTAAGCCGCACAAAGCTCCTACCTGCGTTCGCTCCACTAGTGTGCGAGGACACGAACCACTAGATATGGCACCTGCCTAGGTCCGCTCCACTAGTGGTGCAAAAGAGACGAACAGCAGCGTAAGCCGCACAAAGCTCCTACCTCTGTTCGCTCCCCTAGTGTGCGAGGATACGAACAACTGCCAGACGCAGTATAAGGAACGTTACCCTAGCGGCAACGTCCACCTACGAGTCGAAGCACAAGGCCCAGCCAGACCATGTGCCTCAGGCACCTGCCTATGTCCGCTCCCCTAAGAGGTAAGGATACGGACAGCAGCCGAAGCTGTAAGGTATAAGAACGCCACCCTGCTGGTAGCGCTCACCTAGCATAGACAGAGGAATGCCTAGAGGAACGCGCACAGAGCGTCTACTCTTATGCATGAACCAAGAGGACTGAGCGCCATGCGGCGTGTGTCAGGGTCTTATATAGACTCTGTGCCTCATCCAAGATGGAGGACACCAGAGCCAATCCGCTGCCAGAACGACAGGAGTGACGTCATGCTGGCCTATCACCGAGCAAGGCATCACAAGCACATGACCAGCGACCAATCGGCATAGAAGGTGTCAGAGACGTGACCTCGTGTCAGCGATGATGTCACCCGCACATGTGCAATGGCTCCAAGATAGGACTTAGTCTCCGGCGCTCGCACATGTGCAGTAGCAAGAAATCTGGACTTAGTCTCCAGGGCTCGCACATGTGCAGTAGCAAGAAATCTGGACTTAGTCTCCAGTGCTCGCAGCAACCGTAACACTTACCCTGCAAGTATGTGACTCCCGGCCCTCCTGAAATACTCTGCTCTGCTGTGGAAACTTACCCTTCAAGTATGTGACTCCCGGCCCTCCTGAAATACTCTGCTCTGCTGTGGAAACTTACCCTTCAAGTATGTGACTCCCGTCCCTCCTGAAATACTCTGTGCTGTGGAAACTTACCCTTCAAGTATGTGACTCACGTCCCTCCTGAAATACTCTGTGCTGTGGAAACTTACCCTTCAAGTATGTGACTCACGTCCCTCCTGAAATACTCTGTGCTATTATTTTTCCAGCACCCATGACAGCACCACGAATGTAAGGGTGCTGTCATGGGTTCAGAAAAAACACATTACCGGTAAGTAATTACGTATTTTTATACTTCGGGCACTTTTTTCATGTGGGCGGGGCTAGTAATTGCAGTTTGGATTGGCAGCTACTTTTTTTTTTATTCATTTAGTTTATTTTGTTCCCTACTTTTTATTCAGGTTTTATTTATTTCACATATTGTACCCCTCCCTATACATCAGCATTTTAATACTTTTACTTGATTTCCCCTGTAACTGTTGCTGGTATATTAGCCCCAGTTACAGTGGAAATTCAGCCTCCTGCTCCCTCCCTGCATCCCAGTGGTGACTGGGTCCAGAGCAGGAAATGTTTCCAATTACTCCATATACAGCACATTATAATAATGTATATACAGTGACCAGGAAGGCAGACATGGTAATAAACCATCTCTGCCTTCTCTATGGGGAGTCTGGCTGTGTCTGACAGCTGATTCATCGCTCCCACAGTTGCACAATCTCGCGCTGCTGCTCTACCACGTGATGAGAAAGAGTAAGTATTTTAATGCAATGTTGCGGCGACCAAACAAACATAATTCGGGGAGGTTTTTTTTGGGGGGGGGGGTTTCTCGCTACGCCGTGTACCGATCAGATTAATTGATTTTATATTTTGATAGATCACCATGTCAGCCCACATCAAAGGGAGGGAACAGACCTAGGACGTGTGTGTGTGTGTATATATATATATATATATATATATATATATATATGTCCTAGGTCGTAAGGCGGTTAATCCAGTCATTGTGCCTCTGCATGAACAACACCGGCCCAATGTCATCTTCATGGAGGACAATGCTCCAGATCATCGAGGTCACATTATTAAGGAATGGCTGCTGGAGAAAAGGGGACCTCAAATGGAGCGGCTGCACTTTCTCCAGACCTGAATCCCATAGAAAACCTATGGGATCAGCCTAGTCGCCGTGTAGAAGCCGTAACGCTGTACCTCAGAACCTCAATCATATGAAAGCCACCGTTCAAGAAGAGTGGGGTGTCATGCCTCCGCAGACAATAACTCCACTAGTAACCAGCAGGAGGCGCCGCTGTCAGCTGGAATTGATGCTCAAGGCCACAGGACAAGTTACCGAGACCCTGACATTTTGGGGGGGTTATAGGTGGACTGGAACTCACATTCCTCCTTGATGTAGGATGTTTGGTAAGGAATTCTGCTCAGTAACTGACTGTAGGGCAAGTAATGGTTAATTGTTGGGACTGGCCCACAATAGGAGGGGTTAGCTCAAAGGGTAAGTGACAGTCTCTTTCTAGAACACCAGATAGGGTTCCACTAGTGATAAGTACGAGTCAGACAGGTCATCAAGGCCACATGTAGTGGGTGACTGGTGGCAACTACAACGTAGAGACCGGAGTGAGATAGCGTGATCCTGGGAAGTGCCTGGAGAATCGGATGGGAACGGCCGGAGGGCTAGAGACCTACCCTCGAACGAGCAACTCTAGAGTGAAGGAGCCAGAGAATGGACAATTGGGCACACCGCTTAACCTTTAAGGTATGGAGTTATCGTCACAATGTTCAGCTTTCTCAGGCAGGACCCTTTCTGGTGACTGCGAGCCTAAGGCTCTTCTCTGGTGCTATGGCAAATCCCTGACCCCCCCCCCCCCCTCCTACGGGAGAAAAGACCTCCACCTGAAAGTTTCTCTGTTTTGGCCATAGTGATCTGACCCTCTAGAGCCCCTGCTGTGTGAGGGAAGGAGACGTGACCCGTGGAGAAGAGACCTCCACATGGAAGTGTCTGGGAGCCGGCTGCTACGTTCTGCCCATAGTGATCCAACCCCTAGAGCCCCTGCCACGTGAGGGAAGGAGATATGGCCAGGGAAGAGGGAAGGTGACCGTCATGGACTGTGCGCCTGTGCTGTGCTGAAGAACCCAAATCCAGAAAGATCAGGAGCAACCCAACAAGAGATATGACCCAAATCCAGAAAGATCAGGAGCAACCCAGCAAGAGCTATGACCTGAATCCAGAAAGATCAGGAGCAACCCAGCAAGAGCTAGAACCAGAATCCAGAAAGATCAGAAGCAACCCAACGAGAGCCAGAACCCAAACCCAGAAAGATCAGGAGCAACCCAACAAGAGATATGACCCAAATCCAGAAAGATCAGGAGCAACCCAGTAAGCGCTATGACCTGAATCCAGAAAGATCAGGAGCAACCCAGCAAGAGCTAGAACCCGAATCCAGAAAGATCAGAAGCAACCCAGCGAGAGCCAGAACCCAAACCCAGAAAGATCAGGAGCAACCCAGCAAGAGCTAGAACCCGAATCCAGAAAGATCAGGAGCAACCCAGTGAGAGCCAGAACCTGAACCCAGAAAGATCAGGAGCAACCCAGCAAGAGCTAGGACCTGAATCCAGAAAGATCAGGAGCAACCCAGCAAGAGCTAGAACCCAAATCCAGAAAGATCAGGAGCAACCCAGCGAGAGCTAGAACCCGAACCCAGAAAGATCAGGAGCAACCCAGCAAGAGCTAGAACCCGAATCCAGAAAGATCAGGAGCAACCCAGCAACAGATATGACCCAAATCCAGAAAGATCAGGAGCAACCCAGTAAGCGCTATGACCTGAATCCAGAAAGATCAGGAGCAACCCGGCAAGAGCTAGAACCCAAATCCAGAAAGACCAGGAGCAACCCAGTAAGAACTATGACCCAAATCCAGAAAGATCAGGAGCAACCCAGCGAAAGCTAGAATCTGAACCAGAAAGATCAGGAGCAACCCAGCGAGACCTAGAGCCCAAATCCAGAAAGACCGGGTGCAACCCAGCGACAGCTAGAGCCCAAATCCAAAAAGATCAGGAGCAACCCAGCAAGAGCTAAGACCCAAATCCAGAAAGACCGGGCGCAACCCAGCGACAGCTAGAGCCCAAATCCAAAAAGATCAGGAGCAACCCAGCAAGAGCTAAAGGCTACTTTACACACTGCGATATCGGTCCTGATATCGCTAGTGTGGGTACCCGCCCCCATCTGTTGCGCGACACGGGCATATCGCTGCCCGTGCCGCACAACATCGCCCAGAGCCGTCACACATACTTACCTGTCCGGCGATGTCGCTGTGACCGGCGAACCGCCTCCTTTCTAAGGGGGCGGTCCGTGCGGCGTCACAGCGACGTCACTGAAGCGTCACTGAACCGCCGCCCAATAGAAGCGGAGGGGCGGAGATGAGCGGGACGTAACATCCCGCCCACCTCCTTCCTTCCGCATAGCGGCCGGGAGGCAGGTAAGGGGAGCTTCCTCGTTCCTGTGGCTTCATACACAGCGATGTGTGCTGCCGCAGGAACGAGGAACAACTTCGTTACTGCTGCAGTAACGATTTTTAAGAATGGACCCCCATGTCGCTGACTCGCCCACCCCAGGGCTATGGGACACCCGGTGCCGGGCCGGACTAGTCCGGGGGTCGTCAGTGGTGGCGGGGCCCGGCTCCGTGGCCCTGGTGGGTGTCAGTTAAATATGGCTGGTGAATAAAGTTTATGGTTGTCGTGACGCCACCTGTGGTATGCGGCTATAAAGCCGCCGCTGCTGTATGGGGCCTCCGGGGTGATAGAATGGCAGCTGGTATGGTACTGCTCCCCACAGGTGGAGTGGTGCCCCGGGGCACAGTTGGTGCTCGTGAGAGTCTATGGTGTAATGGAAGGCTAAGCAGATGAAATAACAGAGACAACTCCAAGGGTGCAGTTCAAGTTGTTTACTCACAGTTCCTGGTAGGTGCACACTGGTGCCTCTGCACTGCTGAGACCCACTGTCAGGGACCTCTGCCGATCCTGGGTAATTTCTGGAGTAAAAGCCGGTACCCTTCTCTCAAGTGTCTCTTTTTGCAGCTGTCGCCTTAAACCTTGCCTTTGTAGGATGAACCTGGCTCGGCCTCCACAACAGCCTCCAGGCTGGGGGGTCACCTGTCGGATGATTCTCCCCTTTTCTAGAGGTTCTGCTGTGGGCTGTGGCCCGGGGAGTTTACAACTTTCCCTGGGCCTCGGTTTTTAATGTTGGAGATGATTTTGCACTCCTCCGGTTTCTAGGGACCGTCCCCTGTTGCAGCTTGATCCCTCCACCGATGTTCCTGTGGAACAGGCCACCACAGCTCAACATCTATCCGTGGCCCTGGAATCCCTTCTTCTCTCTGCTTGGTGTCACCTGGACCCTCTGAGTCCCAGGTTCTTCACCAGGAAGCGTCTCTTTCTTTCCTTAGCTCCTGTCTGACTAGAGCTTTTCTTCTTCTTCTCCTTCTTGTCTGCCTCACGCAGACCTCCTCCTCCTTCCCCTCACTCTCTATCTGACTAAACTTGACCTTCCTTTCAGTGTGTGCTCTCTGGTGGCTCCTCCCACCTCCCCAGTTGCCAAGCTGTACCCTATAGGAGCAGGGATGGGTCTTACGGCCCCTCCCAGCATGCAGCATGGGAGGGTTACTGCCACTGTCCCTGGTCCCAGTGTGAACCTAACAATGGGTGTAGTGTAAATTTGCCTGGGGACCGGCGTTCACTCCTTTCCTTACCCAGAATGGGACATCACACCGCTGGATGGGGTGCAATGTTCCTGTGGCGACAGAAGCCTCAGGGGCGCCACACTCCCCCACAGCGAATCCCAGCACGTCCTCGGGCTGAAAAACAACAGAAAAATGTGGAAAGAAACTGCAAAAATTTTTGTTATGCATAACATAAAACAATAAAACTTTTCTTCCCTTTATGGGAGGCACTGATACTTTAACGTTTCAAACTTTCTTATAAAGAAACTCTAAGTGTGCACTTCCAGTCCATGCACGGTTTGGCACTTCCACCATAATTCTGGTAGGGGGCACAACAGGTGCAACTATTTACATTTTGATCTTCTGACCACACATAGTCCAGTGGCCCAAAACGTCTTTTCAACATTAAAGGAGGGGAAAAGGCAAAGACAAAACCAGCCACTAAGTCCAGTGGCCTGGTTACACAGGACACATTACATTCACATTCACCGGGGACCACATTCCAGTCCAGTGGCCCGGTAACACATACACATGGGGGGTGACATCTTCGAAAAGTACACGGGGCAATAAGGCAGGGTAGGGTGTCGTCTTCAAAAAGAACATTAGGGCAAAACAAAAGGGACGTCTTCACAAAGGGATGAGGGGCAGACAGGGGCTATATACAGTTAAGCTTCTTTTCTTCACTTTCACTCGCGGGGGTAGATACGAGGATCCCACTCCGGCATGGCCCCAGGCAACAGGTAGGCCGAGGAGATCATAGTCTGAGTCTCCCGGGTGCTGGTCACTGGCCTACTGCGGGACGCTGCAGCCTGGATAAGAGTGGGGCTGCTTGCAGGCACAGCACGGCTTTCTTGCAAAGGACTGCTTGCTTGCAGGGGGCTGCTGGTCTGTCGGGGGTTACTGGCTGGCGCGGGGCTGCTGGCTGGTGAGGGGTTACCGGCTGTACGGCGCCACTCTGGCTCTTCCAGTGGTGCTTCCTCCCGCACGATATGGGCGCCCAGAGCATACCAGCCGCGGCTCCCCATCAGCCTGGTGTACTCCAGCACATCACCCGGCTTTACATCACGCCCTGGGTGACCTTTAGTGAGGTGCTCCTCTATATCGCGGCGTGCAATAAAGACGTCCTTTCCTTGGCCGGGCTCCCTGATGAACCCCCAGCCTTCCTTCAACTTAAATTCCAGCACCCGGCCTCTGCATACTGGGCCCTGGTGCTCTCTGCGGCTTCGCCGGATCCGAGCCTTATCAGCCAGATTGGACTCTTAATCAGCACGGCGCCGCTCCACCCGGCTCTCCCGCTCCCGCTGGTAATCCTCCAGCCGCTTCTGGCAGGCCAGTTCATTAGCCTTGGGGGTCTCTTTGGGGCGCAGTGGCTGCTGCAGTCTCCCGCTGTCGATGGGCGCTGCGTCCCAGTTCACTCCCAGTGATGTGGTTCCCAGGAGGCTAACAGGGGGACTTGGAAGGGGGCCCACTAACTGTTCGGGGTCCACCCCACCCCAGGCACCATCTTCGGGGGCCTCCGGCAAGCCTCCGGTGCCCCATCGAGCGTCAGCGGGGCTGGCTGGGGAATCTAACGGGACTGTGGAGGGACTGGGCGGTGGCGCCTGGTAGGACCGTGGGTCCGGACGGGTAAGGGTAGTATATCGCTCACCCGGGCGCTGCTCGGCGGCCTCCATCCAGTGGCCCACGTCCTCAGGCGCCATCCGGTTCTCTCTCCGCCGGTCCACCTCCGTCTGCATGGTGCTCAGCCTCCGGGCCAGGATCTTCATTTCCTCCCGGAGCAGGTCCAGCTCGGGATCCATTTCCCGGGTCCCTGGTGTGCACTTCTGCGGCCCCTCCGCCATGCTGCTGACCTGGGGAATGTTCGCTGCTACACTGCTCGGGTGCTCGACCACGCCACTCGGCTGCACCCTTTCCCTTCTCGGAGGCGGGGCCGGAGGCTGCACCAGCATCTGGCGCCAGACTGGCGCCCAGCCCATCACGGCCGGCACCGCTCCGCTTGCAATCAGGTACATTCTTGCTCTTGTCTGGTCTGGCATTTAGACTCTTTCTGCCAGCCAGCCAGCTTTTCTAGACGCCATATCTTCTTCTTCCGCTCTCCATGGCGGGCACTGGTCCGCGCTCTTTTCTTAGACAAGGGGGCGTGGCTTATTTTCGCGCTCTTTCTGCAGGCACGCCCCCCTTCTTCCCGCTCTCAGCAGCGCTAATGGTGGCAGTTTTCACAGTGAAACACACAGTCTTTTCACACAGTTTTGTCACACAGTTCTTCAGGCGCACAGTACCCGGTGGGTCCGGGCACGAGATCCTGTTCGTGACGCCAAAGTTGACTCGCCCACCCCAGGGCTATGGGACACCCGGTGCCGGGCCGGACTAGTCCGGGGGTCGTCAGTGGTGGCGGGGCCCGGCTCCGTGGCCCTGGTGGGTGTCAGTTAAATATGGCTGGTGAATAAAGTTTATGGTTGTCGTGACGCCACCTGTGGTATGCGGCTATAAAGCCGCCGCTGCTGTGTGGGGCCTCTGGGGTGATAGAATGGCAGCTGGTATGGTACTACTCCCCACAGGTGGAGCGGTGCCCCGGGGCACAGTTGGTGCTCGTGAGAGTCTATGGTGTAATGGAAGGCTAAGCAGATGAAATAACAGAGACAACTCCAAGGGTGCAGTTCAAGTTGTTTACTCACACTTCCTGGTAGGTGCACACTGAAGCCTCTGGACTGCTGAGACCCACTGTCAGGGACCTCCGCCGTTTCTGGGTGATTCTTGGAGTAAAAGCCGGTACCCTTCTCTCAAGTGTCTCTATCTGCAGCTGTCTCCTTAAACCTTGCCTTTTGTAGGATGAACCTGGCTCGGCCTCCACTACAGCCTCCAGGCTGGGGGGGTCACCTCTCGGTTGATTGCCCCCTTTCTAGAGGTTCTGCTGTGGGCTGTGGCCTGGGGAGTTTACAACTTTCCCTGGGCCTCGGTTTTTAATGTTTGGAGATGATTTTGCACTCCTTCTGTTTCTAGGGACCGTCCCCTGTTGCAGCTTGATCCCTCCACCGATGTTCCTGTGGAACAGGCCACCAGCTCTGAAGCTATCCGTGGCCCTGGGATCCCTTCGTTCCCTGCTTGGTGTCACCTGGACCCTCTGAGTCCCAGGATCTTCACCAGGAAGCGTCACTTTCTTCTCTTAGCTCCTGTCTGACTAGAGCTGTCTTTCTGCTTCTCCTTCTCGTCTGCCTCCTGCAGACCTCCTCCTCCTTCCCCTCACTCTCTATCTGACTAAACTTGACCTTCCTTTCACTGTCTGCACTCTTGTGGCTCCTCCCACCTCCCCAGTTGCTAAGCTGTACCCTATAGGAGCAGGGATGGGTCTTACGGCCCCTCCCAGCATGCAGCATGGGAGGGTTGCTGCCACTGTCCCTGGTCCCAGTGTGTACCTAACAATGGGTGTAGTGTAAATTTGCCTGGGGACCGGCGTTCACTCCTTTCCTTACCCAGAATGGGACATCACACCGCTGGATGGGGTGCAATGTTCCTGTGGCGACGGAAGCCTCAGGGGTGCCACATCGCCGATTAGCGATTTTGCACATTTTTGCAACGATGCAAAATCGCTTATTGGTGTCACACGCAACGGCATCGCTAATGCGGCCGGATGTGCGTCACAAATTCCGTGACCCCAACGACTCCGCATTAGCGATGTCGCAGCGCGTAAAGCCCCCTTAAGACCCAAATCCAGAAAGATCAGGAGCAACCCAGCGAGAGCTAGAACATAAATCCAGTTCTCTATTTTTTACCTAGGACAAGGGAGGGTGTGATTCAAGCTTTTATATCTTATTTCAATTTTTTAAGCTTTTTTTGTATTTTTACTCTTTTTTCATGGGAATTGAAACATTTGATCTCTTGTTGTATATTGTGATAGTAAAATTCGCGGTCTCCTATGAGGCACAGACTGTGGCTGGACCCACCAGGAGCAGTAAGATGGTGCCCCATCGGCATCCAGTGATCGCTGACGGGCGCCGGAACGTCACATGACGGAATTATTGGACTTTGGGAAGGGGTTAAACCTCTAGGATTGCAACCATTGCTATTACAGTATATGTTGTATCTTTACAGAGGAGAAGTTAAGGCATCAATATGAACACCGATATGCAATATATTCTATAGATAAGAGACACGTGATAGATTTATTGTAATCTCACGATTAGCGCCAATAAAAAATAAAGACATGAAGAAACCAAAGCTCGTGGTCCTCGGATGTGACACGGGGCGGCTCTAGGCCGCTTCGCCTTGTCTCCAGTGTTTGTTGCCTATTTACTCTGCTACGTTAGGGCATTACTGGCTCCAGCTTGGCTGCGCTGCCCACTGGAATCTGAGGTAGTCAGAAATCCACCACATTGTTGCTTTGTTCCACAAACTTTACACTGCAGCTCTGCTTTTCCTGACTGGCTGCTGAGTCTGAGCACAAGCTCTCCTCCAGCTCAGACTGGAGTCAGCGCATGGAGAGCTGCTTATAACCCCCCGTCAAGGATATACTGGAAAGGATCAGATCGTAATGAGCAGTCAGTGTTTTTTCCAAGGCTGGGCTTGTAAAGCCGGGGCCACCTTCCATCTTTGGCTGCTTGGGTTGACCTCTGAGGAGGTGGATGATGCAGATGCTGGTTCTGCAGAACCCGCCGGAGACAATGATGTTGAGTCAAACATGGCCGGCGTCTCTAATATTTGGCTGGGGTTGGTTTGGGCTGCGGGTTGTTTGGGTGACAATGCAGGAGACGCCATAGGACTGACAGTGGGGGCCGGCTGTAGGGCTTTTATGGCTTGTACAATGGCCCCGTAGAACTGTTTGGTGTCGCTCATGTAGTTCTGGAACATGTGATTGAAGTGTGTTTGGTTCATGTGTATCTGCTGCACGTGGGAATTTAACTCCCGCACCTCCGAGGCCAGACCCTCCAGCTGCTGCACCACCCTGGCATTCCCTTCCACCATGTTTTCTCGCAGCTTGTGCAGTTCGGCGTTGTGGACTTGTTTCAGGTGGTGGAGGCTGCGGGCATGTTCGCCCTGCAGCTGCTGATAATGCTGGTCAGCGATTGACGACTCGGGACAGTCTGTCATATCCAGGGGGGCAGGTAATTTGTACTCGGGCTCGTGCTCAGCACCATTCATTCCATCCGGGGCTGCTGGGGTACAGGGAGCTTCTTCCTCCGACCATTCCCCGATAAGGTGAATGTCCGCCGGTGAGGACGCCTCGTCGTAGTCAGAGACAGGGTCACACATCGGGGCTTGGATCATCTGAGAAGCTATAAAGAACAAGTAAAAGATTTGATTAAATCAGTGGTGACTTAAAGGGGTATTCCCATCGCCAAGATACTATCCCAATATGTAGTAGTTATAATAATCTTAGCAAATATCTCCAATTAGAAATGTAGTATAGTTCTCCTGATTAGTCATGTCTCTAACCTCATGTGCAGGGCATTGCAGGACCTTAGGTATCCATGGTTACGACCACTAGAAGCTAACTACATAACTAACTCTCACTAGCTGAGTGGACGTAACCATGGATACCTAAACTGCACATGAGGTAAGAGGCGATATCAGGGAAACTATACTATATTTCTAATTGGAGATGTTTGTAATATTTATTATTATTATTATTCTTAGTATTATTACACCTACTGCATATTGGGACAGGATCTTGAAAACATTTTCATCCCAAACTACACTCAAGTAGAAAAAAAAGACTTTGCTTACAAGTGTCCAGTGTATATTTTAAACATATATTAATTTATGATATAACCCGTTAATATACTATACTAGCTGTAGTACCCAGCGTTGCCCAGGATAGTAACTATGGGGTACTCTACACGTTGCGACATCGCTAGCATCAGCTAGCGATGTCGAGCGCGATAGTACCCGCCCCCGTCGCACATGCGATATGTGGTGATAGTTGCCATAGCGAACATTATCACTATGGCAACTTCACACGCACATACCTGGTCGGCAACGTCGCGGTGACTGCCGAACAATCCCTCCCTCAAGGTGGAGGGGCGTTCGGCGTCACCGCGACGTCACTAAGCGGCCGGCCAATAGAAGCGGAGGGGCGGAGATGAGCGGGAAATAACATCCCACCCACCTCCTTCCTTCCGCATTGCCTGTGGACGCAGGTAAGGAGATGTTTCTCGCTCCTGCGGGGTCACACACAGCGATGTGTGGTGCTGCAGGAACGAGGAACAACATCGTAACGACATTATGAAAATGAATGACGTTACACAGATCAGCGATTTTTGACACTGATGCGCTCGTTCATCGTCGCAACTAGGATTTACACGTTGCGATGTCGTTACCGGCGGCGGATCTGCGTCACTAACGACGTGACCCCGACGATATATCGGTAACGATGTCGCAACGTGTAAAGTACCCCTAAGTCTCACTCTCTTCCCCCCTCACTCTCTTCCCCCCTCACTCTCTTCCCCCCTCACTCTCTTCCCCCCTCACTCTCTTCCCCCCTCACTCTCTTCCCCCCTCACTCTCTTCCCCCCTCACTCTCTTCCCCCCTCACTCTCTTCCCCCCTCACTCTCTTCCCCCCTCACTCTCTTCCCCCCTCACTCTCTTCCCCCCTCACTCTCTTCCCCCCTCACTCTCTTTCCCCTCACTCTCTTTCCCCTCACTCTCTTTCCCCTCACTCTCTTTCCCCTCACTCTCTTTCCCCTCACTCTCTTTCCCCTCACTCTCTTCCCCCCTCACTCTCTTCCCCCCTCACTCTCTTCCCCCCTCACTCTCTTCCCCTCACTCTCTTCCCCTCACTCTCTTCCCCTCACTCTTCTTCCCCTCACTCTCTTTCCCCTCACTCTCTTTCCCCTCACTCTCTTCCCCTCACACTCTTCCCCTCACACTCTTCCCCTCACACTCTTCCCCTCACACTCTTCCCCTCACACTCTCCTTCTTTCTCTCTCTCTATCACTCACTCCCACACCCTCTTTCTCCCACTCTCCCTCTCTCTCCCACTCTCCCTTTCACCACGAAAATCATACTAAATGACACATAAGCTTCTTATACTAAGAATGTCCTTCATTGCCTATAGCAAGCGATAAGAACTCCTATTAATGACCTGTAGCAAAATAGAAGCAGAGCTGTGATTGGTTGCTATAGGCCACCTGATAAATATCCAGGATAGCTGTCAAAACAGACAATATATTACCTCACACATCCAAACAGTAAGTAAGCTTTTTGGGGGCATAAATAACTGTAAAGCGCGGGGTTAAAATGTCCCCTCAAAACATAGTCTATGACATTCCCTGAGTCACATGAGGCGTCTGTGCAAGATTCTGTGATTGTAAATGCAACGGTGCGGATTCCTCTAGTGTACACACATACACACACACACACACATACATACACATACTCATACATACACACACACATATACATACAAACAAACATACACATACATACATACACACACATATACATACACATACACACTCATACATACATACTCATACATAAATATACACACATACACACATACATACACACATACATACACACACACACACACACACATACACATACTCATACATACACACATACAAACACTCATACTTACACGTACATACACACATACATACACACATGCATACACATACACACACATACACACATGCATACACATACACACATGCATACACATACACACATACACACACATACATACACACATACACACACATACACATACACACATACAAACACTCATACTTACACGTACATACACACATACACATACATACACATACACACATGCATACACATACACACATACACACACACACACATACACACATGCATACACATACACACATGCATACACATACACACATGCATACACATACACACATACACTCATACACACACACATGCATACACATACACACACATACTCATACATACACACACACATACTCATACATACACACACACATACAAACACTCATACTTACACATACATACACACATACACTCATACATACACACATGCATACACATACACACATGCATACACATGCACACATACATACACTCAGTTTTATATATTAGATTATATATCATGATCCCATATTAATTTGTTGTTAGTAGTCATTGCCTGATATTTTATATAATTATATATACACTATTTCAATTTGACATAAGTATATGTAGTTTTGGTTGTGAAGTTCCCCTCTTTCTGTTTTTGTTTTTGTTTGCTTTTTTTTTTTCATTGGGGGATTTCTTTATAATTATTTTTTTTTTAATCCTGTATTACATTTTTGTATTGGAATATAGATTATACTGTGTGTAAAAAATGCTGCACAGTAAGAATGTTTTCCTACATAAAAATAAATTATTAACAATTATATCAATTAAAAAAAATGCAACGTGAATGAACAAAGGAGAAATCGAAATCCCATCAATATTTGGTGACCGCTGTTTGACTTCAGAACATCATCAATATTTTTGAACAATACCTGGCATTGTAGGATTATAGTCGGGTTTCTGAGTAACCAATTATACCAAGCAGGTGATAATAATCATAATTTTCATGTGTTGGATGAAACACATTCATTTAACTGAAACAGAAACAGTCAAGTAGGAGGCTTAAACTGGGTGAGAAACAGCCAAACTCTGCAACAAAAGTGAGGTTGTGGAAAACAGTTTCATGTCACAAGTCATCCACCATTGTAAGCCTGAGCACAAGGTAGTTACACTGCATCATCCAGGCGTCTCCCAGTCATGGACTTCACAGTAGACCGAGGGTTCAGGATGAGTTGCTCAAGCCCTTTTAAAAAGGCACCAAGAAATGGGCAACATTGAGGATCGTAGATGAAGTAGTCAGCCAAGGAAACTTAGTGCAGCAGATGAGACACTTCATGTTACTTCCCTTCAAAATTAGCCGATGTCCAGCAGTGGCATCAGCTCAGAACTGCCAGCAACCTGCGGGACCATCTACATCTGCTGGCCAGAGCAGTCTGTCCAGAAACCGTCTTCATGAAATGGAGTTAAACCTTCTACATGCAAACAAGAACATGGAATTTAACTGCGCAGGAAAACAGAGGAACCGGGGCACAGAGAAATGGCCGCAAGTGCTCTGGACAGATGAAAGAAAATGTAAAATATTGGGCTGTAAAAGGAGGTTTGTTCCCAAAGGGTTGGAGAGTGTCACAATAATCTGCAAAAACAGTGGAGTACGGTGGAGGGTCCTAGAAACATGGCTGGAAGCAACGGGCGGTCACTGAATACGGAGGACGGAGGAGACGAGTGGTCACTGAATACGGAGGATGGAGGAGACGAGCTGTCACTGAATACGGAGGATGGAGGAGACGAGCTGTCACTGAATACAGAGGACGGAGGAGACGAGCTGTCACTGAATACAGAGGACGGAGGAGACGAGCTGTCACTGAATATTGAGGACGAGGGAGACGGGCGGTCACTGAATACTGAGGATGGAGGAGACGGGCAATCACTGAATGCTGAGGACACGGGAGACAGGTGATCACTGAATACTGAGGATGAAGGAGACGGGCGGTCACTGAATACGGAGGACGAAGGAGACGGGCGGTCACTGAATACTGAGGACGGAGGAGACGGGCAGTCACTGAATACTGAGGACGGGGGAGACGGGAGGTCACTGAATACTGAGGACGGAGGAGACGGGCAGTCACTGAATACTGAGGACGGAGGAGACGGGCGGTCACTGAATACTGAGGACGGAGGAGACGGGCAGTCACTGAATACTGAGTATGGAGGAGACGGGTGGTCACAGAATACTGAGGACGGAGGAGACGGGGGGGGGGTCACTGAATACTGAGGACGGAGGAGACGGGCGGTCACTGAATACTGAGGACGGAGGAGACGGGCGGTCACTGAATACTGAGGATGGAGGAGACTGGTGGTCACTGAATACTGAGGACAGAGGAGACTGGTGGTCACTGAATACTGAGGACGGAGGAGACTGGTGGTCACTGAATACTGAGGATGGAGGAGACTGGTGGTCACTGAATACTGAGGACAGAGGAGACAGGCGGTCACTGAATACTGAGGACGGAGGAGACGGGCGGTCACTGAATACTGAGGATGGAGGAGACTGGTGGTCACTGAATACTGAGGACGGAGGAGACGGGCGGTCACTGAATACTGAGGACAGAGGAGACTGGTGGTCACTGAATACTGAGGACGGAGGAGACGGGCGGTCACTGAATACTGAGGATGGAGGAGACTGGTGGTCACTGAATACTGAGGACAGAGGAGACAGGCGGTCACTGAATACTGAGGATGGAGGAGACGGGAGGTCACTGAATACTGAGGACAGAGGAGACAGGCGGTCACTGAATACTGAGGACGGAGGAGACTGGTGGTCACTGAATACTGAGGACGGAGGAGACGGGCGGTCACTGAATACTGAGGACAGAGGAGACTGGTGGTCACTGAATACTGAGGACGGAGGAGACGGGCGGTCACTGAATACTGAGGATGGAGGAGACTGGTGGTCACTGAATACTGAGGACAGAGGAGACAGGCGGTCACTGAATACTGAGGATGGAGGAGACGGGAGGTCACTGAATACTGAGGACAGAGGAGACAGGCGGTCACTGAATACTGAGGACGGAGGAGACTGGTGGTCACTGAATACTGAGGACGGAGGAGACGGGCGATCACTGAATACTGAGGACGGAGGAGACGGGCGGTCACTGAATACTGAGGATGGAGGAGACGGGCGGTCACTGAATACTGAGGACGGAGGAGACTGGTGGTCACTGAATACTGAGGACGGAGGAGACTGGTGGTCACTGAATACTGAGGACGGAGGAGGCGGGCGGTCACTGAATACTGAGTAATCTTTTGCACAGAGCTGTGCCTCTAGAATCGGTTCACAACATATGTATGTAACAATGGGGGTCTCACCTGAGGTATCGATGATGGGGACCCAGGAGGAGCACTGCTGAGGCGTTGACTTGGCAATGGAATCTGAAAAGAATGAAATCATTATTTTCAGGGGGATGCACTGCAAAAGGGGGACATTGTGACTACATGAGGAATCGGGAACTTGTATGAGCATCATGGGGGAAAGAAACACTGGTATAACTGGGGGAGTGAGAAGTGTACGGCATGCTGTAATTACTGGGGCGGGAGGGGTGTGCTGTAATTACTGGGGCGGGAGGGGTGTGCTGTAATTACTGGGGCGGGAGGGGTGTGCTGTAATTACTGGGGCGGGAGGGGTCTGCTGTGATTACTGGGGCAGGAGGGGTCTGCTGTTATTACTGGGGCGGGAGGGGTCTGCTGTTATTACTGGGGCGGGAGGGGTCTGCTGTAATTACTGGGGCGGGAGGGGTGTGCTGTGATTACTGGGGTGGGAGGGGTCTGCTGTAATTACTGGGGCGGGAGGGGTCTGCTGTAATTACTGGGGCGGGAGGGGTCTGCTGTAATTACTGGGGCAGGAGGGGTCTGCTGTAATTACTGGGGCGGGAGGGGTCTGCTGTAATTACTGGGGCGGGAGGGGTGTGCTGTGATTACTGGGGTGGGAGGGGTCTGCTGTGATTACTGGGGCAGGAGGGGTCTGCTGTGATTACTGGGGCAGGAGGGGTCTGCTGTGATTACTGGGGAGGGAGGGGTCTGCTGTAATTACTGGGGCAGGAGGGGTGTGCTGTGATTACTGGGGCGGGAAAGGTCAGCTGTGACTACTGGGGCGGGAGGGGTCTGCTGTAATTACTGGGGCGGGAGGGGTCTGCTGTAGTTACTGGGGAGGGAGGGGTTTGCTGTGATTACTGGGGAGGGAGGGGTCTGCTGCGATTACTGGGGAGAGAGGGGTCTGCTGCGATTACTGGGGCAGGAGGGGTGTGCTGTGATTACTGGGGAGGGAGGGGTCTGCTGTGATTACTGGGGCAGGAGGGGTGTGCTGTGATTACTGGGGAGGGAGGGGTCTGCTGTGATTACTGTGGGAAGGAACAGGCTGTGCCCCCATTAGTGCCCCCGTTGGTGCCCCCACGGTTGCACTCACCGGACAGCTCCAGGCTGGAGGGCTTGCATGTGTCCAGTACACGTTGCGCTGCGTTCATGGTGGTGGAGATGATCTTCTGCCGTAGGCTTTCCTCCCAGCTGTTGAACCTGATCTGCTCCGGGGGGCCTCTCCCGCCCATGCTCTGATGTTCCAGAGCCGCCATCTTGACTTTCACCGTTCGCTTGCAGTCCCCGTAGCGCTTCTTGCACACCTCGATAGTCCTGTAAGCGGCCCCGATGGTATTGACCTTATTAACCACTTCTTGCCAGAGCCGTTTCTTCCTGGTGGCGCTGCCCTTCAGGGTGGAGTACCCGCACAGCTCCTTGTAGTGGGCGAGCACGCTCTCCACCAGCACCTGGTTCTCCTCCTCACTGAACCGCTGCCCCCGCTGCCGCTCCTCCTCCACATAGGCGGCACTTTGTATCATCATCTTTTGGTCACATTGCTGGCGGTCCCTAGATACATACTGGCGCCAGCCACCCCTCTTCCTCCGTCCTGGGGTCCTCCCGATCTTCCTCGGTAGCCCGTTACACCCAGTTCTGGACGTCGTCGGTCTTCCGGACTCCTCGTTACCTGCGGACTTTGCAGGTGCCGTCTCCGGATTATATTCTTTACTGTTCTCTGCCCCCTGGTACACCGCCACAGCCTCTGTGTCAGCTGAAGAGAGGGAATGTGCAGGAAAAGTGGAGGCGAAGGGGAAAAAACACAAAAAATAGTTATTAGATGACACAAATACAATAAATCACTGGGTCAGCAAAAGTGCATGGGGACCCGGGACCCCGGAGGCAGCAGAGACCCCTATCTGGGCCCAGGGTGGTCTCGATGAGGAGTTTGCCTTGTAATCAATTTTTTTGCCTCTAGAGAAAAAATGTCAAGATCTCTGCTCACCATCAATGAATGGAAATATCCCCATTGACCTCCAGTGGCCGAAAGTCCCACTGGTGAGAGTTTGATACAATGTACCCAGTGTAGACAATCCTCAGGAGCTTTGCTACAATGTATCCGAGCACAGGAACAGATTTGTACATGGCATTTACAGGTCGGCATCCTCCATCATGTGGCTAGAGGATACAGCAATAACTAGAGACTAAAGGGGGCTTTACACGCTACGATATCTTCTTTAAAAAGTCGTCGGGGTCACGTCGTTTCTGACGCACATCCGGCCTTCTGATCAATATCTTTGTGTGTGAAACGTCCTTGCGATTGTGACCGAGCGCAAAATTGTTCAAAATCGCTCTCCGTGGAGAGCGCGTTCAAAAGTCAAAAATCGTCATAGGGCGTTTGGAATTGTTCGTTCTAGTGCTTTTATCGTCTCAAGTTGTTTAGTGTGAAGCTTTTGCCACATTAACAATATCGCACATGCGTGCGTCATCAACGACATGGTTGATCTTGAAACGTCACATTAATCCACTACACACGTGCATTGCTTGCTTAAATTAACTTGTCAGTTTCATTGGTTGTATATTGTGTATAAAGGGCGTGATTGTTGACGTGGGATAGTCGCCGATGCTTCCATCTTGAGTGGTGTCTAGATCACCTCTACGATTCTGCGTTGGTCAACTTTGTGCTCTGCATTAATTAAGGTAATTTTTTGGGTTACATGTGGATGTTATTTTCATGTAACCCAGAAAACTTTAATTTTTCTTTTAAAGTATTACTTTACAATTTTCCTATTTTTTTTGCATGCACAGAAGAGAAAGTAACCTTAAATTTAAGAACTTCATTCTTAACAACCCTTATAAAACAAATTAAAAATGCTCAATGCACAACAACACAATTTAGTATGTGCAACATTACTAACAACTGCTGCAATTGCAGTCGAAGAAATCGAGGCTCAATTAAGGCAACAAAACAAACGCCGTCGCATGTGGGCACGACAGTGGTTGTTAAAGAGGGACCAATACAGCCACATCAACCTAATACACAGTTTGCGTGAAAACAACCCACGGGATTTTCGTAACTATTTGCGCATGTCTGAGGCTACATTCCAACACCATATATCAAACGTGAGGACACGGTGATGAGAAAAGCAATTCCTGTGGAAATAAGACTTGGTGTAACGTTGCGATTTCGTGCAACAGGAAGAAGTTTAACAGATTTGCAATATTCCTCAAGCATATCACTGTCTCTGTTAAGCAGCCTCATCCCTGAAACCTGTCAAGTCATCATTGACTGTCTATGTGATTATATGCAATTTCCAAAAAACCAAGCAGACTGGCTGGCGATTGCATCGGATTTTGGAAAACGTTGGCAATTCCCAAATTGTGGCGGCGCAATAGACGGCAAACATGTGCGCATCCAGCAGCCACACAATAGTGGTTAATTTATTTATAAGGGTTATTTTAGTGTTATATTATTTGCTGTAGTAAATGCAAATTATGAGTTTCTTTATGTTGATGTATGCATAAATGGGCGGGTCTCTGACGGAGGAGCCCTGGATTATACCGAGTTTGGCCGAAGGTTAAATAATGATTCTTTATTTTTGCCATCCAATGATCAGACAATTGGACATTTGAACTTTACTTTTATAGCTGTTGAGGCTTTTCCTTTGCAAAAAAATTTAAGGCCCTATCCACATGTGAGTTTAAATGTTGAATGTCGAATTTTCAACTACCGCCTTTCCAGGGCAAGGCGTGTTGTTGAAAACGCATTTGGGATATTGTCTAGCCGTTTTCGAATTTTCCACACTTCGATTAATTTAAAACTTGATTCAATTGACCGTGTAATCCAAGCCTGCTGTGTGTTGCACAATTTACTTAGAAAGTTGGATGTTCATCAATACACACCTGCAGGCTTTGATGACACAATCAATAATCAAACAGGTGAAATCATGCCAGGTGTTTGGCGTCGGGAATCCACGTCTTTGGAATCCCTTCATCATTTACCCTTAACACATCCGGCTTTTGCTCTGCGGCACAATCCGGCACTTTGCAGGAAAACCGCAACCGTTTTTTTTTGCTGCCGGTTGCGTTTTTCCTGCATAGACTTTAATTAGTGCCGCATTGTGCCGCATGGGCTTGCGTTCGGTCCGGCTTTTACCACATGCGGCAGATTTAGCCGATGCGGCGGCCGGATGGAACGTTCCCTGGCACGTTTTTTGCTCCGGCAAAAAAAAAACGCATTGCGCCGCATCCGACCGATGCGGTGCATTTCCCAATGCATCCCTATGGATGCCGGATGCGGCGCGATGCGGCAAAAACCGCATCCGGCCGCCGCATGCGGTTTTTGCCACTGTGCATGCTCAGTAGCATGCCGCAAGCGGCAAAAACCGGACCGGCCGCATGTAAAAAACTTATGCAAAGGATGCGGTGTTTTCACCGCATCCGTTGCATAGGCTTCACAGCCGGATTGAGCCGCACTGCTCAAACCGGATGTGTGAAAGCAGCCTAAGTGGGCGTGCACGCCATGAAATTAAGTTGAATCGACAAAATTATTTGAATTATTTCATTTGATCGGGATCTGTACATTGGCAGAATGACTCAGAATAATTTTTGAATTTTGTATATAAAATTTCAAAACTAACCATAAAAAAAAAAATATTCACCTTACATGTTAGAATGTTTGTTTAAATTAGTAACTAAAAAATAATGTATATCTAAAAAAAACAATTTTTTTTTTATTTTGTTTTTTTTTTTAATATTATTGGTGAACATTAACTAAATATTTTTGAGTTCAAATATTAAATACCGGCTATTGTTTTTTTTTTTAAAAAAAAAAAAAAAACAAGTATTAGCAAATTAGGGAAAAAAAAGTGTTATTTTAAATTTAAATGAATTAATAAGCATAATTGTAATATTTTAAAAGAATCCTAAATCAAAAAATTAAAAGATATACATTAAAAATAAAAAACAATTTAATTTCACCAAAAAGGCATGTGTCTGCAGTCTATTTCTCTTGCCTTTGTGTGTTCTTTCTGCAGGTATATTAATTGAGTCTATATCTCAGGCAGTATTTGTCGAATACCTATCTCTCTGCAAAATGAAAGATGGCGAATTCTTCACGAGCAAGCATTTGGGGCCAATGTGAAATTGAATTTATGGTAGAATGCCTGGATGCATGGGACTTTGAGTGCATACGTAAATATGACAGGCCCATGGCGCATAAAAGGGCAGTATTACGCAGTGTGCAACGCGGCCTGAAAAAAAAATATGGAGTAACGCGCACCATAGTTCAAATCAGGAAAAAATGGTCTGATTTAAAGTTTAGATCTTGGAGTCGAGTTGTGAAGATACGTTCCCGATTACATAGATTAGCAGGTAATAAATTACGATTTATTTTTTTTTAGCATTGATTTTTGCATTAATGAATATATAAAAACAAAATTTTAATTACATCTTATTATAAAATTATTCTTTATTTAGCCCGGGAAAATAAAGAGCAGGATGATAATGATGATTCTGAGGCCGCTACTCATCATGCCTCAAATGTAAATGAAACGCCTCACAACACACCCAGCCCAAACATCTCAGGCAGTGAGACCAATGGGAAATGTCAATTATTTTAGCTCATTGTCAGAAAGATCATTAATTTAGACAAATGTCAAATACATTTTTTGCCATACTTGGGCTTGACTTGATTATCCTTTGTATATGACACTATCAGACTTGAACTTGGAATTAAGCTCCAGATCTTCGATCAATGAAGATGAGGATAATATATCAAGAGGTATGGTTTGTTTGTTTTTTTTATTTTTGTTTAACCCCTTCACGACCTTGGACGGATCTATCCGTCCAGGATCGTGTCCCGTTAAGCCCCGCCCCCTGCCGCGGGCAGGCGGCGTGGATCGGCACACATATCAGCTGTTTTCAACAGCTGACATGTGTGCCTGCTAGCCACGGGTGGAATCGCTTCCACCCGCGGCCATTAACCCCTTAAAATCTTGCTGCCAAAGTCTGGCAGCAAGATTTAAATGCGCGCGGCCATGTTTTTTACTTACCGCCGCCCCCACCGGAAGTCACGTGTGTTATCACGTGACTTTCGGTGGTTGCCATCGTAGCACAGGGTCATGTGATGACGCCTGCTGCTATGATGTTTCACTTTCGTTTTCCCTCGGCCGAGACCAGAGGGAAAACCAAAGTGACTGAATCTGCTGTTTACAGCTGTATAGCTGTGATCAGCAGATAGATAAGAGCGATCGGATTGCTGATCGCTATAGCCCCCTAGGGGGACTAGTAAAATAAAAAAAAAAAGTTTTAAAAAAAAACCCAAAAAACTAAAAGTTCAAATCACCTCCTTTTCCCCCCATTGAAAATTATTAAAGGGTTAAAAAATAAATAAATATACACATATTTGGTATCGCCGCGTTCAGAAATGCCCGATCAAAATATAAAATCAATTAATCTGATTGGTAAACGGCGTAGTGGCAAAAATATTCCAAACGCCAAAATTACGTTTTTTGGTCGCCGCAAGTTTTACGCAAAATGCAATAACAGGCGATCAAAACGTAGCATCTGCACAAAAATGGTACCATTATAAACGTCAGCTCGAGACGCAAAAAATAAGCCGACACTGAGCCATAGATCCCAAAAAATAAGAATGCTACGTGTTTCGGAAAATGGCGCAAATTGTGCGCCACTTTTATTAGACAAACTTGTGAATTTTTTTTAACCCCCTTAGATACAAGTAAACCTATACATGTTTGGTGTCTACAAACTCGCACCGACCTGAGGCATCACATAGATACATCAGTTTTATCATATAGTGAACACGGTGAATAAAACATCCCAAAAACTAACTATTGTGCGATCACACTTTTTTTCCAGTTTTTCCACACTTGGAATTTTTTTGCTGTTTTCCAGTACAATATATGGCACAACTTATGGTTTCATTTAAAAGTACAACTCGTCCCGCAAAAAACAAGCCCTCATATGGCAAGATTGACGGAATAATAAAAATGTTACGGCTCTTGGAAGAAAAGGAGCAAAAAACAAAAACGCAAAAACGGAAAGTGCCCGGGGGCTGAAGGGGTTAAATTAAAAAATTTAAAAAAAAAAATCTCTGTTTATCGTTAATACAGAAAGACCATCATATCAAGAAGTCCTAGAATCAGGAGTTTGTTTATTGAGATGATATTGAGAACATATGGAAATCAGCTTGCCATAAGCTTCTTTTTTTAAATGCTTGTTACTGTATGATGGGGATTTTACACGCCACAAACATTCATTTTGACGATACTCCGCAATGAAATCACGCATGAAATCCTCACTTGATAACGGCATTTTTCCTACGCATAAAAGGTTTAAAGACTTTAGAAATAAAAAAACGTGAAGAAATTCATATCTTAGCAGATACAAATTACCGTATTTTTCGCTTTATAAGACGCACCGGATTATAAGACGCACCCCAAATTTAGAAAAAAGGTAAAAAAAGAAAAATGGGGTCCGTCTTATACTCCGGTGTTCTCTTACCGGAGGGGGGCAGCAGTGGTGGTGAAGCGGGGTCACAGGAGGCACGGCGGGTCAGTGGCAGCGGGGTCCGTGGTTGCAGGTGCCGTGGCGTCCATGGTTGCAGGCGCGGTGGCGTCCGTGGTGGCAGGCGCGGTGGCGTCCATGGTGGCGGCAGCAGCGGAGGCGGGTGAGCCGTGCAGCAGGCCGGTGCAGTGAGTGTCCGCGGTCCCGGTTCAGTGGTGGCAGTGGCGGCGACTGCTCAGGTGGTGGCAGCGGCGGGGACTGCTCAGGTGGTGGCAGCAGCGGCGACTGCTCAGTGGTGGAGCAGACGGATGCGGTGTTTTCCCAGTGTGTCCGCGGTCCCGTTTCAAGTAATGGCGCCCGGAGCGACGCATGCGCAGATGGAGCTCTCATCCAAGGGCTCCATCTGCGCATGCGCTGACTCACGGAGCAGCGCGTGCGCAGATGGAGCTCTCATCCAAGAGCTCCACCGGCGCCATCATTTGAAAGTGGGACCGCGGACAACTGGTAACTTGCTGCACAGCCGCCCGCCCCGCACGCACAGAGTGGCAGCCAGCAGGCTGCCCGCCCACCCTGCGTGCAAGCGGCCGGGTACCTGTGCTTGCATGCGGTGGCAGCCGGGTACCCGTGGCTGTGTGCGGGCGGCAGTCGGGTGCTGTGTGCGGGCGGCACCTGGGTGCCTGTGTGAGGGCAGCAGCCAGGTGCCTGTGTGAGGGCGGCAGCCAGCTGCCGCCCGCACGGACACCCGACTGCCGCCCGCACACAGCACCCGGCTGCCGCCCACACACAGCCATGGGTACCTGGCTGCCACTGCACGCAAGCACAGGTACCCGGCTGCCGACTCCACACAGCACCCGGCTGCCGCCCGCACACAGCCACGGGTACCCGGCTGCCACCGCACGCAAGCACAGGTACCCGGCCGCTTGCATGCAGCCACAGGCACCTGGCCGCCCGATCGCCTCAGACAGGACCCCCCCCAGGTACCGCTATATAAGACGCACCCCCCATTTTCCTCCCAAATTTTTGGGAGGAAAAGTACGTCTTATAAAGCGAAAAATACGGTAAGTAGTAATGTTGCACCTTAGGTAAATGCATCAAATGCATTTTGAAATATAATTTTTTAGGTTATGACAGCAACATCAATTAAAAATATTTTTCCACATTAACAAAAAAAAAAAAAAATATATGAGTCATGAAACTAAGAAGACCAAAAATTTAAAATAACAATAATGTTTAGGAAGATACAATCACAACCATAAACAATTAACGACTTATGTGCGATTGTTTCGTGTGACATTATTAGATGACTAAAACTCAAATTGAACAAGGTTGATGGAAAAACATGGGCGTGGCTAATTGTTTGTCATCGCTAACGATATTGATTGAAATATCGTAGCGCGTAAAGCCCCCTTTAGAGCAGGTCACTGTCATATGATTGGATGCATTGTAGGAAAACGAGTACCCGAAAGTGTAACTGACTGCAGCACATAACACTGGAGCGGCCACCACTGGGGGGGTCGGGGGCACAATCATTCATTCCTATCCACATAATGTTAGGAGATACCCACCCAGGCTGCAGCAGGGAGCAGCGGCGCTCTCCTCCGGGGGATCACGCTTCTCTGTCCTCCACTCCTTCTCACATTTCACCTGAGGATCCCCTAGCACTGACGCCTCCTTTCCTGCCAAATGTAGAGAAGATTCTAGAATGGGTCAGTCCCTCTCCCTCCATATTACAGATCAGTCCCTCTCCCTCTATATTACAGATCAGTCCCAACATATTACAGATCAGTCCTTTCATATTACACATCAGTCCCTCTCCATCCTTATTACACATCAGTCTCTCTCCCTCTGTATTACAGATCAGTCCCTCTCTCTACATATTACAGGTCATTCCCTCCATATTACACATCAGTCCCTCTCCCTCTATATTACACATCAGTCCCTTTCCCTCTATATTACACATCAGTCTCTCTATATTACACATCAGTCCCTCTCCCTCTATATTACACATCAGTCCCTCTCCCTCTATATTACACATCAGTCTCTCTATATTACACATCAGTCCCTCTCCCTCTATATTACACATCAGTCTCTCTATATTACACATCAGTCCCTCTCCCTCTATATTACACATCAGTCTATATTACACATCAGTCCCTCTCCCTCTATATTACACATCAGTCTCTCTATATTACACATCAGTCCCTCTCCCTCTATATTACACATCAGTCTCTCTATATTACACATCAGTCTCTCTATATTACACAGTCTATATTACACATCTGTCCCTCTCCCTCTATATTACACATCAGTCTCTCTATATTACACATCAGTCTATATTACACATCAGTCCCTCTCCCTCTATATTACACATTAGTCTCTCTATATTACACATCAGTCTATATTACACATCAGACCCTCTCCCTCCATATTACACATCAGTCCCTCTCCCTCTATATTAGACATCAGTCTCTCTATATTACACATCAGTCCCTCTCCCTCTATATTAGACATCAGTCTCTCTATATTACACATCAGTCTATATTACGCATCAGACCCTCTCCCTCCATATTACACATCAGTCCCTCTCCCTCTATATTAGACATCAGTCTCTCTATATTACACATCAGTCCCTCGCCCTCTATATTACACATCAGTCTCTCTATATTACACATCAGTCCCTCTCCCTCTATGTTACACATCAGTCTCTCCATATTACACATCAGTCCCTTTCCCTCCATATTACACATCAGTCCCTCTATATTACACATCAGTCCCTCTCCCTACATATTACACATCAGTCCCTCTCCCTACATATTACATATCAGTCCCTCTCCCTCTATATTACATATCAGTCCCTCTCCCTCTATATTACACATCAGTCTCTCCATATTACACATCAGTCTCTCTATATTACAGATCAGTCTCTCTATATTACACATCAGTCTATATTACACATCAGTCCCTTTCCCTCTATATTACACATCAGTCCCTTTCCCTCTATATTACACATCAGTCCCTCTCCCTCCATATTACACATCAGTCACCCACTTTCTGATTTTTCGGCTTTTATCGGGGCGTCGTCCTCTATTTTGATCTCGATCCTCTCCAGGACCACCTCGGGGATACCTATAAATTGATAAGAGTGACTTGTGATCTTTAATTGATACAGAAGCAGGTGAAGCAGAGCGGAATATGTCATTTAAAGGGATAGTGTCATAATTTCTCCTGATAAACTGCTATCACAATAGAATTGGAACTGGAGGACAAAAGTACCACCAATCCTGTGTGTGCCATCACCAATAGAGCAGCGCATAGAAAATGACCCTTTATTCACTAAAGCGCTGTATGAGTGAGTTGTGACGAGTCCGGTGATAATGTCGCAGGCTCTCCCTCTGCTTACATCTGCTGTGCTCTGTATCATATGATGTGCTCTGCATGAGATTTCCTGGTCATATCAGATCAGATGGCAAGGGGTGATGATGAAGGACCGCCCAGCAGACACTTCACAGATGAAGGACCGCCCAGCAGACACTTCACAGATGAAGGACCGCCCAGCAGACACTTCACAGAAGAAGGACCGCCCAGCAGACACTTCACAGAAGAAGGACCGCCCAGCAGACACTTCACAGATGAAGGACCGCCCAGCAGACACTTTACAGATGAAGGACCGCCCAGCAGACACTTCACAGATGAAGGACCGCCCAGCAGACACTTTACAGATGAAGGAAAGCCCAGCAGACACTTTACAGATGAAGGAAAGCCCAGCAGACACTTTACAGATGAAGGACCGCCCAGCAGACACTTTACAGATGAAGGACCGCCCAGCAGACACTTCACAGATGAAGGACCGCCCAGCAGACACTTTACAGATGAAGGACCGCCCAGCAGACACTTCACAGATGAAGGACCGCCCAGCAGACACTTTACAGATGAAGGACCGCCCAGCAGACACTTCACAGATGAAGTGTCGCGGGCCGAGGGGACGCGCTCGCCACGCTCGGGTCCGGGGCTTCTGCTGCTGCTCGGTGGCTCGAGTGGTGGACCGGACCCGGGGACTTGAGCAGCACTCCTCGTCCACGAGTGAAAAGGGGGTGGTTTGTTTAGGGAGATAGTTCGTGACGCCACCCACGGGTCGTGGTGATAATGGGCACCACTGCTGCTGGTGACAGAGATCCCGGTAGCGATGGTAGGGAGCAGCTAGGATGTTGTCCCCTCCATGGGTAGGGGTTGGTGATCCCGGGGCCCGGTGGTGTAACGGGGAGGCTAGATGGCTGGGGTGCAGGGTTGCAGGGGCAGCGCGGCACGGTGCCGGATGGCACTGATGTACTCACTCAGGCAGTCAATGATAGAGTCTCTGGTAAACCAAACGGCCAAATGGACGGGTCCCGCAGCCGGCTGCAGTGTTGTTGTACTCTCCCCGGACGGCTGATGGTGGCTGTCTTTCCCTGCACCTGGTTAGAATGTTCTGACTCCTGTGGTTGCCCACCGGTAGTCCGCTCCCCGGTGTGTAGGTGCCGGAGGAGCCCGTTTTGCCCGCAGGCGCTGGCCCTTGGATCTCTAGCCTGTGGCGGTGGCTGTATATCCTCACGGTGTGAGCTGTTGCCTTCTATCGGGTCTTGGTTGTTGGGAAACCCCTGGGGTTCCTGTCACACTCGGATGTGACCGTTGTCGGCGGCTCCAAGCCTAGTCGGGGTCCGATGGCCCTGCCTGTGTGCTTAGCTTCACTCCGCTCCCCGGTTTGGTATCGGCGGGCCGACGCCCGACCCCGGTCCTACGGTTCTGCAGAGATCCACTAACTCCTGCAGACGGCCACCACCGTCTGCCAACCTTGCTGTTTGTGTCTGGGCCCCTACCCAGACACCTGCAGTTTCTGACCTCTCACTTTCACCTCCAAACACTAACTAACTGCTTTTCCCGCCTCCAGGACTGTGAACTCCTCGGTGGGTGGGGCCAGCCGCCTGGCTCCGCCCCACCTGGTGTGGACATCAGACCCTGGAGGGAGGCAACAAGGGTTTTTGTCTGACTGTTGTGACTGTCTAGGGGAAGGAGTGTGTGTGTTGTTATGTCTGTGACTACCTGGCTAGTCCAGAGCGTCACAGAAGCACCGCCCAGCAGACACTTCACAGATCAAGGACCGCCCAGCAGACACTTCACAGATGAAGGACCGCCCAGCAGACATTTCACAGATGAAGGACCGCCCAGCAGACACTTCACAGATGAAGGACCGCCCAGCAGACACTTCCCAGATGAAGGACCGCCCAGCAGACACTTCCCAGATGAAGGACCGCCCAGCAGACACTTCCCAGATGAAGGACCGCCCAGCAGACACTTCCCAGATGAAGGACCGCCCAGCAGACACTTCCCAGATGAAGGACCGCCCAGCAGACACTTCCCAGATGAAGGACCGCCCAGCAGACACTTCCCAGATGAAGGACCGCCCAGCAGACACTTCCCAGATGAAGGACCGCCCAGCAGACACTTCCCAGATGAAGGACCGCCCAGCAGACACTTCCCAGATGAAGGACCGCCCAGAAGACACTTCCCAGATGAAGGACCGCCCAGCAGACACTTCCCAGATGAAGGACCGCCCAGCAGACACTTCCCAGATGAAGGACCGCCCAGCAGACACTTCCCAGATGAAGGACCGCCCAGCAGACACTTCCCAGATGAAGGACCGCCCAGCAGACACTTCCCAGATGAAGGACCGCCCAGCAGACACTTCCCAGATGAAGGACCGCCCAGCAGACACTTCCCAGATGAAGGACCGCCCAGCAGACACTTCCCAGATGAAGGACCGCCCAGCAGACACTTCCCAGATGAAGGACCGCCCAGCAGACACTTCCCAGATGAAGGACCGCCCAGCAGACACTTCCCAGATGAAGGACCGCCCAGCAGACACTTCCCAGATGAAGGACCGCCCAGCAGACACTTCCCAGATGAAGGACCGCCCAGCAGACACTTCCCAGATGAAGGACCGCCCAGCAGACACTTCCCAGATGAAGGACCGCCCAGCAGACACTTCCCAGATGAAGGACCGCCCAGCAGACACTTCCCAGATGAAGGACCGCCCAGCAGACACTTCCCAGATGAAGGACCGCCCAGCAGACACTTCCCAGATGAAGGACCGCCCAGCAGACACTTCCCAGATGAAGGACCGCCCAGCAGACACTTCCCAGATGAAGGACCGCCCAGCAGACACTTCCCAGATGAAGGACCGCCCAGCAGACACTTCCCAGATGAAGGACCGCCCAGCAGACACTTCCCAGATGAAGGACCGCCCAGCAGACACTTCCCAGATGAAGGACCGCCCAGCAGACACTTCCCAGATGAAGGACCGCCCAGCAGACACTTCCCAGATGAAGGACCGCCCAGCAGACACTTCCCAGATGAAGGACCGCCCAGCAGACACTCCCCAGATGAAGGACCGCCCAGCAGACACTCCCCAGATGAAGGACCGCCCAGCAGACACTCCCCAGATGAAGGACTGCCCAGCAGACACTCCCCAGATGAAGGACAGCCCAGCAGACACTCCCCAGATGAAGGACCGCCCAGCAGACACTTCACAGATGAAGGACCGCCCAGCAGACATTTCACAGATGAAGGACCGCCCAGCAGACATTTCACAGATGAAGGACCGCCCAGCAGACATTTCACAGATGAAGGACCGCCCTGCAGACACTTTACAGATGAAGGACCGCCCAGCAGACACTTTACAGATGAAGGACCGCCCAGCAGACACTTTACAGATGAAGGACCGCCCAGCAGACACTTTACAGATGAAGGACCGCCCAGCAGACACTTTACAGATGAAGGACCGCCCAGCAGACACTTTACAGAGGAAGGACCGCCCAGGAAAAACATTACAAATGAAGGATGAGCTACTAATGAAAGATGAGCTACTAATGAAGGACTGACCATCGGACACCTCAGGGGGCATTTGCATACAGCACTAGAATGAATATAGCTTGGTTTTAAATAATGAGATTCCAACGCTTATATATAGTGCACAGCAAGACAAATTCAGCTCTGCTACATGCATCAAGCTCTGCTGTAAAACGTATATATGTGTTTATACTGTATACAATAAATATAAAAGCTCTGCTACATCTGCTCACACTAGTACCAGGTGAATATGCAGGAATTGGTGCTGCAACGTCTACACTCACGTAACAGGTTGGGGTCCATGCTGATGAAGGCCTGTGCACCTTTCATCCTGCTGAGATATGAGTGCATGATGGCCGCCCGTCTGAAAAACAAAAAGATTTCATGTAGCGACATGTGACCCCCAAAAAATGCTTTTACCAGGGGTGTAACTATTCAGGGGCCACAGCTGGAGCCAAACCCTGAAATCACAATTTAGTGTAATTAATCTTCACTGGAATGAAAGACATAAGAATAACAAGTGTCCTGGAGAGATAGATAGATAGATAGATAGATAGATGGAGAGATAAATGGAGGGAGGGATAGATAGAGGGAGGGATAGATAGAGGGAGGGATAGATAGAGGGAGGGATAGATAGAGGGAGGGATAGATAGAGGGAGGGATAGATAGAGGGAGGGATAGATAGAGGGAGGGATAGATAGAGGGAGGGATAGATAGAGGGAGGGATAGATAGAGGGAGGGATAGATAGAGGGAGGGATAGATAGAGGGAGGGATAGATAGAGGGAGGGATAGATAGAGGGATGGATAGATAGAGGGATAGATAGATAGAGGGATAGATAGATAGAGGGATAGATAGATAGAGGGATAGATAGATAGAGGGATAGATAGATAGAGGGATAGATAGATAGAGGGATAGATAGATAGAGGGATAGATAGATAGAGGGATAGATAGATAGAGGGATAGATAGATAGAGGGATAGATAGATAGAGGGATAGATAGATAGAGGGATAGATAGATAGAGGGATAGATAGATAGAGGGATAGATAGATAGAGGGATAGATAGATAGAGGGATAGATAGATAGAGGGGATAGATAGATAGATAGATAGATAGAGGGATAGATAGATAGAGGGATAGATAGAGGGATAGATAGAGGGATAGATAGAGGGATAGATAGATAGATAGATAGATAGATAGATAGATAGAGGGATAGATAGATAGATAGATAGATGTACCAGTCTGTTATGTACTGTTAATGATTGTTGTACGTATACCCTTTCACTTGTAAAGCGCCATGGAATAAATGGCGCTATAATAATAAATAATAATAATAATAATAATAGATAGATAGATAGAGGGATAGATAGAGTGGATGGATAGAGGAATGGATAGAATACATACATAGATTAGTAAACAAACTCTTCCAATGAGAAAACAAATAAATAAAAAGTATCCAGATGCTATTAAATATTCAATTGTGGCTGTTAGATTCTTTTCTTCTTTATCATTAATGCAATGCTCTGTATACGGTAGATGTGTGTATACAGTAAATATTGTGTATACTCTTCCCTCTATGGGGATTTCTTTACAAAAACAGTCTCATGAAGGGGTTAAAAAAATGGGGAGGGGATGATTGCAGAGGAATGACTCACCCAGAGACAGAGGCGGGAGGTGCTGGATGCAGAGAATGTAGGGGTGGGAGGACGGGCAGGATCCTGACAGTGTATGGTGGGGCCCTTCCTGGAGTCCTCCTGGGGCCCCACACATCAGACCCTGCGCACAGAGGAGCCGAGCATCCAGGGCAGGCAGAGGGCTTCCTGCTGACAAAGGAAGCACATCCAGAGGGAGGAGCCACAGAGTGCAGGGGGAGGAGCCTCACATAGATACATTGTATCAGCAGCACAAGGCTGAAGATTCTAACTGTAACAGCCGCAGCGTATACCCCACTACAGATCATCCCACAACCTCCAACACACCCCCAAATAATAACTGGGGGACACAGTATATGGAACATTATAGTCCAATAATTTATCAGAATTCTGCTTTGGAGCTGCATGTACCCCCTCTTGGGGCTGCACAGGTTGCACCAATAGCATGTCCACCCCTGCCGCTGGTCATCCAGACCTCCACATACACCCACTCCACCTCCAACTAGGATCAGTCAGGGGGAGATCAGCAAAATCATCTTCACATAAAGACACTCACAAACAAACCCAAAAGTGCATCTGAACACACCTGCAGTTACAGGTCAATATATACATACAAATACAGTATATAGCAGGTCAATATATACATACAAATACAGTATATAGCAGGTCAATATATACATACAAATACAGTATATAGCAGGTCAATATATACATACAAATACAGTATATAGCAGGTCAATATATACATACAAATACAGTATATAACAGGTCAATATATACATACAAATACAGTATATAGCAGGTCAATATATACATACAAATACAGTATATAGCAGGTCAATGTATACATACAAATACAGTATATAGCAGGTCAATGTATACATACAAATACAGTATATAGCAGGTCAATATATACATACAAATACAGTATATAGCAGGTCAATATATACATACAAATACAGTATATAGCAGGTCAATATATACATACAAATACAGTATATAGCAGGTCAATATATACATACAAATACAGTATATAGCAGGTCAATGTATACATACAAATACAGTATATAGCAGATCAATATATACATACAAATACAGTATATAGCAGGTCAATATATACATTCAAATACAGTATATAGCAGGTCAATATACATTCAAATACAGTATATAGCAGGTCAATATACATACAAATACAGTATATAGCAGGTCAATATATACATACAAATACAGTATATAGCAGGTCAATATATACATACAAATACAGTATATAGCAGGTCAATATATACATACAAATACAGTATATAGCAGGTCAATATATACATACAAATACAGTATATAGCAGGTCAATATATACATTCAAATACAGTATATAGCAGGTCAATATACATTCAAATACAGTATATAGCAGGTCAATATACATACAAATACAGTATATAGCAGGTCAATATACATTCAAATACAGTATATAGCAGGTCAATATACATTCAAATACAGTATATAGCAGGTCAATATATACATACAAATACAGTATATAGCAGGTCAATATATACATACAAATACAGTATATAGCAGGTCAATATATACATACAAATACAGTATATAGCAGGTCAATATATACATACAAATACAATATATAGCAGGTCAATATATACATACAAATACAGTATATAGCAGGTCAATATATACATACAAATACAGTATACAGCAGGTCAATATATACATACAAATACAGTATATAGCAGGTCAATATATACATACAAATACAGTATATAGCAGGTCAATATATACATACAAATACAGTATATAGCAGGTCAATATATACATACAAATACAGTATATAGCAGGTCAATATATACATACAAATACAGTATATAGCAGGTCAATATACATTCAAATACAGTATATAGCAGGACAATATACATTCAAATACAGTATATAGCAGGTCAATATATACATACAAATACAATATATAGCAGGTCAATATATACATACAAATACAGTATATAGCAGGTCAATATATACATACAAATACAGTATATAGCAGGTCAATATATACATACAAATACAGTATATAGCAGGTCAATATATACATACAAATACAGTATATAGCAGGTCAATATACATACAAATACAGTATATAGCAGGTCAATATATACATACAAATACAGTATATAGCAGGTCAATATATACATACAAATACAGTATACAGCAGGTCAATATATACATATAACACTGACCTACAAAGCCGTCCATAATCTGTCTCCTTCATAACTCACCAAACTAATCCCCTGATATTCTCCTACATGTGATCTCCTTCTCTCCTCCACACTTATTCATCCCTCATCCAATCCCCTCCAAGCCTCCTCCTGAGTGTCCCCCATCCTCTAGAATTCTGCCCCCCAACACGTCTGATTAGACACTAGATTTGGAGACTTCAGACGGAACTAAGAACCCTATCTCTCTTCAAGAACGCTGCAGCCTGCAATGCCCCCGCTGTCATCCCACCACAACCGAAGATGCCCCCCCAACCTATTGTCTCCTTCCCCATCATTCGGTAGATTGTAAGCCCCCCGAGGGCCGGCCCGCTCCCCTCTGTACCCTCCTGTCATTGTTAGTTTGTTTAGTGTAATTTATATCTGTATTTTGTATGTAACCCCTTCTCATTTACAAAACCAGGAATCAATGGGGGTCTATAAATAAATATTATTATTATTATTATTATTATTATTAATAACAATATACTTTGTGTAGGAGACATCATATTGTATGTGGGGAGCTGTGGGGGGTATCATTCTGTATATGGGACAGTGGAGGCATCATACTCCGTAGGTCTCAAAGGGGTCAAACTTTCAGAGGAATCCACTGTGGGAGGACTGTGGGGGCATCACACTGTTTGTGGGGACATGACAGCATCATTATATTGTGTGTGGGGAACTGTGGTGACATCATACCATGTGTGGGAGGCTATAGGGAACAATATACTGTGAAGAAGACTGTAGGGACTTCCTATTGTGAGGACCTGTAGGCACTATTATACTGTGTGGGGTGGCTGTAGGGACATCATAACGTGTGAGAGGCTATAGAGAGCCTCATACTGGGAAGAAGATGCTGAGGGCATCCCATTGTGTGTGGGGAGCTGTAGGGGGACATATACTGTGTGTGCAGCTGTGGGGGACATATACTGTGTGTGCAGCTGTGGGGGACATATACTGTGTGTAGGGAGCTGTGGGGGACATATACTGTGTGTAGGGAGCTGTGGGGGACATATACTGTGTGTGCAGCAATGGGGGACATATACTGTGTGTGCAGCTGTGGGGGACATATACTGTGTGTGCAGCTGTGGGGGACATATACTGTGTGTGCAGCTGTGGGGGACATATACTGTGTGTGCAGCTGTGGAAGACATATACTGTGTGTGCAGCTGAAGAGGACATGATACTGTGTGTGCAGCTGTGGGGGACATATACTGTGTGTGCAGCTGAAGAGGACATGATACTGTGTATGAAGAGGGCGATCATACTGTATTATGGGGCATCATACTGCGTGTAGAGGGTTTTGGGAAAACCATACTGTGTGTGGGACAGTGGGGGTATCATCCTAAGTAGGGGGGGGGGGGCACAGTAGGTGCCATGAAAGCTGTATTACCCTGTGTGAGAACAGCAATGGGCTTCCCTAGGGGCAACATATTGGTGTGGGCATAAAGGATTTGGTGAGGTTAGGGTATGTCACTTTCCATGACTCACTGAGGAGTGTGTCTCCTATCTTCCAAAATTAGAAGGTATATATCAAGTAAGATTTCTCCTTGTGCAGAGTGACAATCCTTACATGCCAGTGTAAGGCGACAGGAGACATAAACCATGTAAGACTCCTCTGAGAAATTGAATAAGCAAATTGCTTCTTGAGATAGAAAGAGGACTTGAATCCTAACTCTACCTATTGGATGTAGCAATCCTAAAGGCCAATATCAACGTGCTAACAAGCTTTGTCATGTGACTTAGGATAAAAGCCAAACTAGAATCTCAATTTGCAGACACATGTTGTGCTCTGTTGCCCCTCCTCAGTGCAAAGCCTGAGATCTGATTTGGCTGTATGAGAAGCTTCTGACTGTGGTCTAAGGAGTAACATTATTCTATGTGGAGTGTAACATGCCTGACATTCCAGTGTGAGGAGGCTTATAAGCCATGCAATACTCTTCTGGGAAATTAAGTAAGCATACTGCCTATTCAGAGAGAAAGAGAATTTGAACTCTCGCACCACGAATTGGAAGTTGCAATTGTAAAAGTCAATATTGACCCCTTAGTGAGCCTTGCTATATGATCTAGGAAATCAGAATCTCAGTTTGAAGCCACATGTTTCAGGATTTTGCTTCTCATTAGTGCAAAGCATGAGAGCTGATCTGGCCGTATGTGAGGTTTATGAATGGGTTCTAAGAGGTAATGTGCCTCCTTGTTAAGATTGAGATGTGTGACATGCCAGTGTAAGGAGACTTATAAGCCCTGTAATACTCCTCTGGGAAGTTAATTATCAGATCTTATGCTTTAAACTGAGGAGAGTATGCCATTTATCTTAAATCAAATGGCAATGCTTGTTAAAGAGTCAATATTGACTTTTATCTGCATAACTAATCATATGCTAAATAGCTGCAAGTCAAATTTTTATACAAGATAGCCAAGATGATTGTCTATGAACTGAAGGTCGTCTCACACTCAGAGCTGTAGAGGTTGGTGAGATATGGAGCCTGAAAGGAAAAAGTGCAAAACATTGTTACCATTTTGCTTGTCAGTGTGTCTCCTTACATTACTAGAGAAAAGGTTTTGGTACCGTGTTAGCCAGTTGAAAAATTATTGATTGTTTTCAGTGAGAGATACAAAATGTCGCTATCCACAAAGAGAAAAGTTGCTCTTAGAATTAAGTCAAAAGCCTCTCATATCACCAAATCAGGTGTTTTGCACTGAGGAGGGGCAATTGCAGAAAACATGTGTCTACAAATTGAGATTTTGGTTTGGCTTTTATCCTAAGTCATATGACAAGACGTGTTGATATTGGCCTTTAGGGTACTCATTTGGCATGGGGTGATATTGACGTTTAGGATTGTTACTTGCAATAAGTGGCACTCGAGTTTTAATCCTCTTCCTTTGTGGATGTACACGTCAGTGTCGGACCTCCTGCACAGCACAGATCTCCTATCCCCAGACCACAGCTGGTCACTTGCTGCCCACCCGCCAGTCCATGACCCACTCACTGGGCTCCGCAAAGAAAGTGTCAGAGTGCAACGCTTCATTCCTAGTGCAAACTTACAGAATAAACCATATATACACGGAGCATCACAACATACTGTATACACCGGGTATACGCTGTGATAACTGATCTTCCATAGGCTGCATGCCCGGGTCACACAGTTCACTCTTCTTCCTCGCCTGCTCCCTCCAAACCTATAGATCATTCACCCCTTTCCATATCTCTGCGCCTTACATACATCATTATGCGCATTGATGGTGACAAGCCGCTTTGCACGCCACATTACGTGCCGCACAGATCCTCGGCCTCGCCGCATCGTCACCGTCAGTTCAAGGGTTTAACGATTCATGATCCAATATTATACTTTTGTCATTAGTCTGATTATTCCCATCTCGGCTCTGATATCATATCTCACTTTTTGTTTTACTTATGGGTCGCTAATTACCTTTATGGCCCATTATTTACCAATTTACTGTAAAAACTAATCTATTCACCATTTCACCTAATTACAGTTATGTAGAGGAGATGCCCAGGTTATACCAGCGTCATCCATATCCCTCCATAGAAGAGGTTAAGCCTTATATCAGCTGTACATATATAATTATATACAGGAGATGCCCAGGTTATACCAGCTGTACATATATAATTATATACAGGAGATGCCCAGGTTATACCGGCTGTACATATATAATTATATACAGGAGAAGCCCAGGTTATACCAGCTGTACATATATAATTATATACAGGAGATGCCCAGGTTATACCGGCTGTACATATATAATTATATACAGGAGATGCACAGGTTATACCGGCTGTACATATATAATTATATACAGGAGATGCCCAGGTTATACCGGCTGTACATATATAATTATGTACAGGAGATGCCCAGGTTATACCAGCTGTACATATATAATTATATACAGGAGATGCCCAGGTTATACTGGCTGTACATATATAATTATATACAGGAGATGCCCAGGTTATACCGGCTGTACATATATAATTATATACAGGAGATGCCCAGGTTATACCAGCTGTACATATATAATTATATACAGGAGATGTCCAGGTTATACCGGCTGTACATATATAATTATATACAGGAGATGCCCAGGTTATACCGGCTATACATATATAATTATATACAGGAGATGCCCAGGTTATACCGGCTGTTCATATATAATTATATACAGGAGATGTCCAGGTTATACCGGCTATACATATATAATTATATACAGGAGATGCCCAGGTTATAGCGGCTGTACATATATAATTATATACAGGAGATACCCAGGTTATACCAGCTGTACATATATAATTATATACAGGAGATGTCCAGGTTATACCAGCAGTACATATATAATTATATACAGGAGATGCCCGGGTTATACCGGCTGTACATATATAATTATATACAGGAGATACCAGGTTATACCGGCTGTACATATATAATTATATACAGGAGATACCCAGGATATACCGGCTGTACATATATAATTATATATAGGCGATACCCAGGTTATACCAGCTGTACATATATAATTATATATAGGAGATGCCCAGGTTATACCGGCTGTACATATATAATTATATACAGGAGATGCCCAGGTTATACCAGCTGTACATATATAATTATATATAGGCGATACCCAGGTTATACCAGCTGTACATATATAATTATATACAGGAGATACCCAGGTTATACCAGCTGTACATATATAATTATACACAGAAGATGCCCAGGTTATACCAGCTGTACATATATAATTATATACAGGAGATGTCCAGGTTATACCAGCTGTACATATATAAATATATATAGGCGATACCCAGGTTATACCAGCTGTACATATATAATTATATATAGGAGATGCCCAGGTTATACCGGCTGTACATATATAATTATATACAGGAGATACCCAGGTTATACCGGCTGTACATATATAATTATATACAGGAGATACCCAGGTTATACCAGCTGTACATATATAATTATATACAGGAGATGCCCAGGTTATACCGGCTGTACATATATAATTATATACAGGAGATGCCCAGGTTATACCAGCTGTACATATATAATTATATACAGGAGATACCCAGGTTATACCAGCTGTACATATATAACTATATACAGGAGATGCCCAGGTTATACCGGCTGTACATATATAATTATATACAGGAGATGCCCAGGTTATACCAGCTGTACATATATAATTATATACAGGAGATGCCCAGGTTATACCGGCTGTACATATATAATTATATAAAGGAGATGCCCAGGTTATACCAGCTGTACATATATAATTATATACAGGAGATACCCAGGTTATACCAGCTGTACATGTATAACTGTATACAGGAGATGCCCAGGTTATACCAGCTGTACATATATAATTATATACAGGAGATGCCCAGGTTATACCGGCTGTACATATATAATTATATACAGGAGATGCCCAGGATATACCGGCTGTACATATATAATTATATACAGGAGATACCCAGGTTATACCAGCTGTACATATATAATTATATACAGGAGATGCCCAGGTTATACCAGCTGTACATATATAATTATATACAGGAGATCCCCAGGTTATACCGGCTGTACATATATAATTATATACAGGAGATGCCCAGGTTATACCAGCTGTACATATATAATTATATACAGGAGATACCCAGGTTATACCGGCTGTACATATATAATTATATACAGGAGATGCCCAGGTTATACCAGCTGTACATATATAATTATATACAGGAGATACCCAGGTTATATCGGCTGTACATATATAATTATATACAGGAGATACCCAGGTTATATCAGCTGTACATATATCATTATATATAGGAGATGCCCAGGTTATACCAGCTATACATATATAATTATATACAGGAGATGCCCAGGTTATACCAGCTGTACATATATAATTATGTACAGGAGATGCCCAGGTTATACCGTCTGTACATATATAATTATATACAGGAGATGCCCAGGTTATACCAGCTGTACATATATAATTATATACAGGAGATGCCCAGGTTATACCAGCTGTACATATATAATTATATACAGGAGATGCCCAGGTTATACCAACTGTATATATATAATTATATAAAGGAGATGCCCAGGTTATACCGGCTGTACATATATAACTATATACAGGAGATGCCCAGGATATACCGGCTGTACATATATAATTATATACAGGAGATACCCAGGTTATACCAGCTGTACATATATCATTATATATAGGAGATGCCCAGGTTATACCAGCTATACATATATAATTATATACAGTAGATGCCCAGGTTATACCAGCTGTACATATATAATTATATACAGGAGATGCCCAGGTTATACCGTCTGTACATATATAATTATATACAGGAGATGCCCAGGTTATACCGGCTGTACATATATAATTATATACAGGAGATGCCCAGGTTATACCGGCTGTACATATATAATTATATACAGGAGATCCCCAGGTTATACCGGCTGTACATATATAATTATATACAGGAGATGCCCAGGTTATACCGGCTGTACATATATAATTATATACAGGAGATCCCCAGGTTATACCGGCTGTACATATATAATTATATACAGGAGATGCCCAGGTTATACCAGCTGTACATATATAATTATATACAGGAGATACCCAGGTTATACCGGCTGTACATATATAATTATATACAGGAGATGCCCAGGTTATACCAGCTGTACATATATAATTATATACAGGAGATACCCAGGTTATATCGGCTGTACATATATAATTATATACAGGAGATACCCAGGTTATATCAGCTGTACATATATCATTATATATAGGAGATGCCCAGGTTATACCAGCTATACATATATAATTATATACAGTAGATGCCCAGGTTATACCAGCTGTACATATATAATTATATACAGGAGATGCCCAGGTTATACCGTCTGTACATATATAATTATATACAGGAGATGCCCAGGTTAAACCAGCTGTACATATATAATTATATACAGGAGATGCCCAGGTTATACCAGCTGTACATATATAATTAGATACAGGAGATGCCCAGGTTATACCAGCTGTATATATATAATTATATACAGGAGATGCCCAGGTTATACCAGCTGTACATGTATAATTATATACAGGAGATGCCCAGGTTATATGTACAGCTGGTATAACCTGGTCATCTCCTGTATATAATTATATATGTACAGCCGGTATAACCTGGGTATCTCCTGTATATAATTATATATGTACAGCTGGTATAACCTGGGCATCTCCTGTATATAATTATATATGTACAGCCAGTATAACCCGGGCATCTCCTGTATATAATTATATATGTACAGCCGGTATAACCTGGGCATCTCCTGTATATAATTATATATGTACAGCCGGTCTAACCCGGGCATCTCCTGTATATAATTATATATGTACAGCTGATATAACCTGGACATCTCCTGTATATAATTATATATGTACAGTCGGTATAACCCGGGTATCTCCTGTATATAATTATATATGTACAGCCGGTATAACCTGGACATCTCCTGTATATAATTATATATGTACAGCTGGTATAACCCGGGCATCTCCTGTATATAATTATATATGTACAGCCGGTATAACCTGGGCATCTCCTGTATATAATTATGTATCAGCTGTACATATATAATTATATACAGGAGATACCCAGGTTATACCAGCTGTACATATATAATTATATACAGGAGATGCCCAGGTTATACCGGCTGTACATATATAATTATATATAGGAGATGCCCAGGTTATACCGGCTGTACATATATAATTATATATAGGAGATGCCCAGGTTTTACCGGCTGTACATATATAATTATATATATAGGAGATGCCCAGGTTATACCGGCTGTACATATATAATTATATATAGGAGATGCCCAGGTTATACCGGCTGTACATATATAATTATATACAGGAGATGCCCGGGTTATACCGGCTGTACATATATAATTATATATAGGAGATGCCCAGGTTATACCGGCTGTACATATATAATTATATACAGGAGATGCCCAGGTTATACCGGCTGTACATATATAATTATATATAGGAGATGCCCAGGTTATACCGGCTGTACATATATAATTATATATAGGAGATGCTCAGGTTATACCGGCTGTACATATATAATTATATACAGGAGATACCCAGGTTATACCGGCTGTACATATATAATTATATATAGGAGATGCCCAGGTAATACCGGCTGTACATATATAATTATATATAGGAGATGCCCAGGTTATACCGGCTGTACATATATAATTATATATAGGAGATGCCCAGGTTATACCGGCTGTACATATATAATTATATATAGGAGATGCCCAGGTTATACCGGCTGTACATATATAATTATATATAGGAGATGCCCAGGTTATACCGGCTGTACATATATAATTATATATAGGAGATGCCCAGGTTATACCGGCTGTACATATATAATTATATACAGGAGATACCCAGGTTATACCGGCTGTACATATATAATTATATATACAGGAGATACCCAGGTTATACCAGCTGTACATATATAATTATATATAGGAGATGCCCAGGTTATACCGGCTGTACATATATAATTACATATACAGGAGATGCCCAGGTTATACCAGCTGTACATATATAATTATATATAGGAGATGCCCAGGTTATATCGGCTGTACATATATAATTATATACAGGAGATATCCAGGTTATACCGGCTGTACATATATAATTATATATAGGAGATGCCCAGGTTATACAAGCTGTACATATATAATTATATACAGGAGATGCCCAGGTTATACCGGCTGTACATATATAATTATATATACAGGAGATGCCCAGGTTATACCAGCTGTACATATATAATTATATATAGGAGATGCCCAGGTTATATCGGCTGTACATATATAATTATATACAGGAGATGCCCAGGTTATGCCGGCTGTACATATATATTTATATACAGGAGATGCCCAGGTTATACCGGCTGTACATATATAATTATATACAGGAGATGCCCAGGTTATACCGGCTGTACATATATAATTATATACAGGAGAGGCCCAGGTTATACCGGCTGTACATATATAATTATATACAGAAGATGCCCAGGTTATACCGGCTGTACATATATAATTATATACAGGAGATGCCCAGGTTATACCGGCTGTGCATATATAATTATATACAGGAGATGCCCAGGTTATACCGGCTGTACATATATAATTATATACAGGAGAGGCCCAGGTTATACCGGCTGTACATATATAATTATATACAGGAGATGCCCAGGTTATACCGGCTGTACATATATAATTATATACAGGAGATGCCCAGGTTATACCGGCTGTACATATATAATTATATACAGGAGATGTCCAGGTTATACCAGCTGTACATATATAATTATATACAGGAGATACCCAGGTTATACCGGCTGTACATATATAATTATATGCAGGAGATACCCAGGTTATACCGGCTGTACATATATAATTATATACAGGAGATGCCCAGGTTATACCGGCTGTACATATATAATTATATACAGGAGATGCCCAGGTTATACCGGCTGTACATATATAATTATATACAGGAGATGTCCAGGTTATACCAGCTGTACATATATAATTATATACAGGAGATGCCCAGGTTATACCGGCTGTACATATATAATTATATACAGGAGATACCCAGGTTATACCGGCTGTACATATATAATTATATACAGGAGATGTCCAGGTTATACCAGCTGTACATATATAATTATATACAGGAGATGCCCAGGTTATACCGGCTGTACATATATAATTATATACAGGAGATGCCCAGGTCATACCGGCTGTACATATATAATTATATATACAGGAGATGCACAGGTTATACCAGCTGTACATATATAATTATATACAGGAGATGCACAGGTTATACCGGCTGTACATATATAATTATATATACAGGAGATGCCCAGGTTATACCAGCTGTACATATATAATTATATATAGGAGATGCCCAGGTTATATCGGCTGTACATATATAATTATATACAGGAGATGCCCAGGTTATGCCGGCTGTACATATATATTTATATACAGGAGATGCCCAGGTTATACCGGCTGTACATATATAATTATATACAGGAGATGCCCAGGTTATACCGGCTGTACATATATAATTATATACAGGAGAGGCCCAGGTTATACCGGCTGTACATATATAATTATATACAGAAGATGCCCAGGTTATACCGGCTGTACATATATAATTATATACAGGAGATGCCCAGGTTATACCGGCTGTGCATATATAATTATATACAGGAGATGCCCAGGTTATACCGGCTGTACATATATAATTATATACAGGAGAGGCCCAGGTTATACCGGCTGTACATATATAATTATATACAGGAGATGCCCAGGTTATACCGGCTGTACATATATAATTATATACAGGAGATGCCCAGGTTATACCGGCTGTACATATATAATTATATACAGGAGATGTCCAGGTTATACCAGCTGTACATATATAATTATATACAGGAGATGCCCAGGTTATACCGGCTGTACATATATAATTATATGCAGGAGATACCCAGGTTATACCGGCTGTACATATATAATTATATACAGGAGATGCCCAGGTTATACCGGCTGTACATATATAATTATATACAGGAGATGCCCAGGTTATACCGGCTGTACATATATAATTATATACAGGAGATGTCCAGGTTATACCAGCTGTACATATATAATTATATACAGGAGATGCCCAGGTTATACCGGCTGTACATATATAATTATATACAGGAGATACCCAGGTTATACCGGCTGTACATATATAATTATATACAGGAGATGTCCAGGTTATACCAGCTGTACATATATAATTATATACAGGAGATGCCCAGGTTATACCGGCTGTACATATATAATTATATACAGGAGATGCCCAGGTCATACCGGCTGTACATATATAATTATATATACAGGAGATGCACAGGTTATACCAGCTGTACATATATAATTATATACAGGAGATGCACAGGTTATACCGGCTGTACATATATAATTATATACAGGAGATGCCCAGGTTATACCAGCTGTACATATATAATTATATACAGGAGATGTCCAGGTTATACCAGCTGTACATATATAATTATATACAGGAGATGTCCAGGTTATACCGGCTGCACATATATAATTATATACAGGAGATGTCCAGGTTATACCAGCTGTACATATATAATTATATACAGGAGATGCCCAGGTTATACCGGCTGTACATATATAATTATATACAGGAGATGCCCAGGTCATACCGGCTGTACATATATAATTATATATACAGGAGATGCACAGGTTATACCAGCTGTACATATATAATTATATACAGGAGATGCACAGGTTATACCGGCTGTACATATATAATTATATACAGGAGATGCCCAGGTTATACCAGCTGTACATATATAATTATATACAGGAGATGTCCAGGTTATACCAGCTGTACATATATAATTATATACAGGAGATGTCCAGGTTATACCGGCTGTACATATATAATTATATACAGGAGATGCACAGGTTATACCGGCTGTACATATATAATTATATACAGGAGATGTCCAGGTTATACCGGCTGTACATATATAATTATATACAGGAGATGCACAGGTTATACCGGCTGTACATATATAATTATATACAGGAGATGCACAGGTTATACCGGCTGTACATATATAATTATATACAGGAGATGCACAGGTTATACCGGCTGTACATATATAATTATATACAGGAGATGCCCGGGTTATACCAGCTGTACATATATAATTATATACAGGAGATGCCCAGGTTATACCAGCTGTACATATATAATTATACACAAGAGATGCCCAGGTTATACCAGCTGTACATATATAATTATATACAGGAGATACCCAGGTTATACCGGCTGTACATATATAATTATATACAGGAGATGCCCGGGTTATACCGGCTGTACATATATAATTATATACAGGAGATGCCCAGGTTATACCAGCTGTACATATATAATTATATACAGGAGATGCCCGGGTTATACCGGCTGTATATATATAATTATATACAGGAGATGCCCAGGTTATACCGGCTGTACATATATAATTATATACAGGAGATGCCCGGGTTATACCGGCTGTACATATATAATTATATACAGGAGATGCCCAGGTTATACCGGCTGTACATATATAATTATATACAGGAGATGCCCAGGTTATACCGGCTGTACATATATAATTATATACAGGAGATGCCCAGGTTATACCAGCTGTACATATATAATTATATACAGGAGATGCCCAGGTTATACCGGCTGTACATATATAATTATATACAGGAGATGCCCAGGTTATACCAGCTGTGCATATATAATTATATACAGGAGATACCCAGGTTATGCCAGCTGTACATATATAATTATATACAGGAGATGCACAGGTTATACCGGCTGTACATATATAATTATATACAGGAGATGTCCAGGTTATACCGGCTGTACATATATAATTATATACAGGAGATGCCCAGGTTATACCAGCTGTACATATATAATTATATACAGGAGATGCCCAGGTTATACCAGCTGTACATATATAATTATATACAGGAGATACCCAGGTTATACCGGCTGTACATATATAATTATATACAGGAGATGCCCAGGTTATACCAGCTGTACATATATAATTATATACAGGAGATGCCCAGGTTATACCAGCTGTACATGTATAATTATATAGAGGAGATGCCCAGGTTATACCGGCTGTATATATATAATTATATACAGGAGATGCCCAGGTTATACCGGCTGTACATATATAATTATATACAGGAGATGCCCGGGTTATACCGGCTGTACATATATAATTATATACAGGAGATGCCCAGGTTATACCGGCTGTACATATATAATTATATACAGGAGATGCCCGGGTTATACCGGCTGTACATATATAAATATATACAGTTGAAACCCTAAGGCGGGCTTTACACGCTGCGACACCGCTAGCGACATTATCGCTACGGCAGTGTCACACACACATAGCTGGTCAGCGATGTCGCTGTGTCCACCGAACAATCCCTCCTTCAATGGGGAGGTGCGTTCGGCGTCACAGCGACGTCACTAAGCGGCCGGACAATAGAAGCGGAGGGGTGGAGATGAGCGGGACATAACATCCCACCCAGCTCCTTCCTTCCGCATTGCCGGTGGAAGCAGGTAAGGAGATGTTCGTCGTTCCTGCGGTGTCACAGACAGCGATGTATGCTGCCGCAGGAACGACAAACAACATCGTACCGGCAGCAGCATCGATATTATGGAAAGGAGCGACGTGTCACCGTTTTTGCGATCGTTGATCGTCGCTCCTAGGGTTTACACGGTGCGATGTCGGTAATGGGGCCGGATGTGCGTCACTAACGACGTGACCCCGACGATACATCATTACCGATGTCGCAACGTGTAAAGCCCGCCTTAGTTTCCCTCCACTCTCTATACAGACACATCTGCAGGTTTTTCCCTCCGCTCTCTATAAAGACACATCTGCAGATTTTTCCCTCCGCTCTCTATACAGACACATCTGCAGGTTTTTCCTTCTGCTCTCTATAAAGACACATCTGTAGGTTTTTCCCTCCACTCTCTATAAAGACACATCTGCAGGTTTTTCCTTCTGCTCTCTATAAAGACACATCTGCAGGTTTTTCCCTCCGCTCTCTATACAGACACATCTGCAGGTTTTTCCCTCTGCTCTCTATACAGACACATCTGCAGGTTTTTCCCTCCACTCTCTATACAGACACATCTGCAGGCTTTTCCCTCCGCTCTCTATACAGACACATCTGCAGGTTTTTCCCTCCGCTCTCTATACAGACACATCTGCGGGTTTTTCCCTCCGCTCTCTATACAGACACATCTGCAGGTTTTCCCTCCGCTCTCTATACAGACACATCTGCAGGTTTTTCTCACTATCTGACATGAAATTAGAATAAACCTTTCCTGTTTTCGGTCAATTAGGAACCAAAATTATTTCTATTTGCCAAATGCAGAATAATAAGAGAAAGAGAATATTTTCAGGCATTTTTCTTCCTTTCTGCGCAGTGACGTTCCCTCCAGGTCATTAGTATTTGGTGGCATTGCCCTTACACTGTGTGACTTGGGGGAAACGTTTTGGATCCTTCCAGAAGCTTCTCACAATAGTTGGTGGAATTTGGGCCGATTCCTCCTGACAGATCTGCTGGAGCTGAGCCATGTTTATAGGTCGCTGCTCGCACCGGCCTTTTCAGCAGAGGCGTAGCTACTAGCTAGGGGTTCAACTCAGGGGACCGAAGCTTTTGACTGGGCCCCTACGACGGTAACCATATTTACCCCTCTGTGACAGCCTGCGTCCCTCTATCCCACACAGTCTGCACCCCCCTGTCACACTCTGCACCCCCCTGTCATATCCTGCACCCCTCAGTCACACCCTGCACCCCTCTCTTACAGCCTGCACCCCTTTTTACAGCCTGTACCTCCCTGTCACAGTCTGCCCCCTCTGTCACACTGTGCCCCCCTCTGTCGCACTCTGCCCCCCTCTGACGCACTCTGCCCCTTTCTGCCCCCCTCTGTCACACTCTGCCCCCCTCTGTCACACTCTGCCCCCCTCTGTCGCACTCTGCCCCCCTCTGACGCACTCTGCCCCTTTCTGCCCCCCTCTGTCACACTCTTCCCCCCTCTGTCACACTCTGCCCCCCTCTGTCGCACTCTGCCCCCCTCTCTGTCACACTCTGCCCCCCCGTCGCACTCTGCCCCCCCCGTCACACTCTGCCCCCCCCGTCGCACTCTGCCCCCCCCTGTCGCACTCTGCCCCCCCCTGTCGCACTCTGCCCCCCCCTGTCGCACTCTGCCCCCCCCTGTCGCACTCTGCCCCCCTCTGTCGCACGCTGCCTCCCTCTCTGTCACACTCTGCCCCCCTCTGTCGCACTCTGCCCCCCTCTGTCGCACGCTGCCTCCCTCTCTGTCACACTCTGCCCCCCTCTGTCGCACTCTGCCCCCCTCTGTCGCACTCTGCCCCCCCCTCTGTCACACTCTGCCCCCCTCTGTCGCACTCTGCCCCCCTCTGTCGCACTCTGCCCCCCTCTCTGTCACACTCTGCGCCCCTCTGTCACACTCTGCCCCCCTCTGTCACACTCTGCCCCCCTCTGTCACACTCTGCCCCCCTCTGTCACACTCTGCCCCCCATGTCCCCCTCTTCCCTCATTACCTGACACATGTGCCCTCATCTTCTACAGCTTCTCCTTTATCTGCTGGCTCTTCCCTCACGGTTCACATATTCGTGACGTCATCGCAGGTCTTGCAGCACTTGCAAATATTTCCTTCTGTCCGGGCCGGCAGCAGATTAGAGCTTCCCGGCCTCTGCAGCGCTCATGTATTTAATCCCAACTCCCCTCACCCTTCAAAAAAATCGCCAGATTTGCTGGTTGGCCCAGCAAAGGGGAATGGCGTCTTAAAACAAAACAAAAAACTGGTGTCTTAACATGGCCCTGGGTGGCAGTAGATCCTGGTGGGCCCCTCTAAGTCATGGGCGATGGGCAACTGCCCCTTCTGCCCCCCAATAGCTACGCTATTGCTTTTCAGCTTTACCCATACATTTTCAATAGAACTGAGATCAGGGCTTTGTGATGGCCACTCCAAAACATTGACTTTGTTATCCTTAAGCCACTTTGTAACCAGTTTGGCAGTAGCTTTGGGTCATTGTCTATTTGGAAGACCCATTTCTTCCCAAACTTTAGGTTCCTGGCTGATGTCTTGAGATGTTCTTCAGTATTGCCACATAATCTTCTTTCCTCATGACGCCATCTATTGTGTGAAGTCACCGGTCCCTCCTGCAGCAAAACAACCCCACAACATGATGCTGTGGCCCCCGTGTGTCACAGTTGGGATGGAGTCTTACGCTTCAAAGCTTCTCTCTTTTTCCTCCAAACGTAACGATGGTCATTATGGCCAAACAGTTCAATTTTTGTTTCCTCAGACCACAGGACGTTTCCAGAAATTAAGCTCTTTGTTCTTGTGTGCATTTGCAAACATTAATCTGTTTTTTTTTTCTTTTGGAGTAATGGCTTCTTCCTGGCGGAGTGGTCTTTCAGCCCATGTTGATACAGTTCTCGTTTCACTGTGGATAATGACACAATCTTACCAGCTTCCGCCAGCATCTTCACAAGGTCTTCTGCTTTTGTTCTTGGGTTGATCTGCACATGTCTGACCAAAGCACGCTCATCTCTGGTGCACAGAACCCGTCTCCTTCCTGAGTGGTATGATGGCTGGACATTCCCATCTTGTTTGTTCTTGCGTATAATTGTTTGTACAGATGAACGAGGCATCTTCAGGAATCTGGAAATTGCACCCAAGGATGAACCAGACTTGTGCAAGTCCACAATTCTCTTCCTGAGATCTTGGCTGATTTCTTTTGACTTTTCCATGATGCTGCACAAAGAAGCCGTGTGTTTCAGGTGCGCATTACAATACATCCACAGGTGTGTCTCTAATTAACTCAGATGTTGCCAATAAACCTATCAGAATCTTCCAAAGACATGACATCATCATATGGGCGGTCCCATATTGTTTAAAGGCATATCACTCAGTGTATGGAAACTTAACTTTACAGAAAGTAATAAAAATGCCTGAAAACATTCTCTCTCTCTCATTATTCTGGCATTTGGCAACAAGAAATTTATTCTGATTTCATGTCAGATGAGGAAAAACCTGCAGATGTGTCTGTATAGAGAGTGGAGGGAAAAACCTGCAGATGTGTCTTAATAGAGAGCGGAGGGAAAAACCTGCAGATGTGTCTATGTAGAGAGCAGAGGGAAAAACCTGCAGATGTGTCTTTATAGAGAGTGGAGGGAAAAACCTGCAGATGTGTCTGTATAGAGAGCAGAGGGAATAACCTGCAGATGTGTCTTCATAGAGAGCGGAGGGAAAAACCAGCAGATGTCTGTATAGAGAGCAGAGGTAATAACCTGCAGATGTGTCTTAATAGAGAGCGGAGGGAAAAACCTGAAGATGTGTCTATGTAGAGAGCAGAGGGAAAAACCTGCAGATGTGTCTTTATAGAGAGTGGAGGGAAAAACCTGCAGATGTGTCTGTATAGAGAGCGGAGGGAAAAACCTGCAGATGTGTCTGTATAGAGAGCGGAGGGAAAATCCTGCAGATGTGTCTGTATAGAGAGGGGAGGGAAAAACCTGCAGATGTGTCTTTATAGAGAGGGAGGGAAAAACCTGCAGATGTGTCTGTATAGAGAGCGGAGGAAAAACCTGCAGATGTGTCTGTATAGAGAGAGGAGGAAAAACCTGCAGATGTGTCTTCATAGAGAGTGGAGGGAAAAACCTGCAGATGTCTGTATAGAGAGCTGAGGGAATAACCTGCAGATGTGTCTTAATAGAGAGCGGAGGGAAAAACCTGCAGATGTCTCTGTATAGAGAGCAGAGGGAAAATCCTGCAGATGTGTCTGTACAGATAGTGGAGGGAAAAACCTGCAGATGTGTCTTAATAGAGACCGGAGGTAAAATCCTACAGATGTGTCTGTATAATGAGTGGAAGGAAACTTTTGGTTTCAACTATATATAATGATATATAGGAGATCCCCAGGTTATACCGTGTATATTTGCCTGCTGTGCTGTATACATGTGATACAATGTGACCTCACTATGTAAGGCTAGCGCCACACATCCGTGCTGCCGGCACGTGTTTGTCATTTTTTACACGTACCGGCAGCACGGAAACAACTTAAGGCCTCTGCCACACTCACGTGAATTTCACGCACGTGCCGAGAGACACGTATTTTCCCTGCGTGTTGTGTGCAGGTAAGTACGTGTCTCTGGTACGTGCGTGACACGTGTGTTCTACGTGTGCTATCCGCGATAGCACACGTAGAATCGGTAATTATTATACTCACCTGGTCCTTCCTGATGTCCGCGGTGCTGTCCGTGGTGCTGATCCTCGGTCTCCAGCCCTCCCGTCTCCCCGCTGCTGCTGCTGCCAGGCTGTGAAGTGAATATTCAATGAGAATAATGAGCGGCGGTCGGCAGCAAGAGGCAGCAGCGGCAGAGACAGGAGGGCTGGAGAAGGTGAGTTAATGTTTTTTTTTTTTTTCACTGACATGTGTGTTTTCTCCGGCGCGTGTCACACGGGACCGCATCCACACTACACCCGTGTGGTACGGGTGCGGGCCGTGTAACACCCGTGCTGCCGGCGAAAAACCGGACATGTCAGCGCTTTGAAAATCGCACACACGTACAAACGCACACGGACACACGTTCCGTGTGGTTTTACGTGTGTGTGCCTGCTACAATAGGGTAGCATTGGTTAAAGTGTCTCCGTGCCGCCGGTACGTGCAAAAAATGACAAACACGTGCCGGCAGCACGGATGTGTGGCACAGGCCTAACCAATGCTACCCTATGGTAGCAGGCACACACACGTAAAACCACACGGAACGTGTGTCCGTGTGCGTTTGTACGTGTGTGCGTTTTTGAAAGCGCTGACATGTCCGTTTTTTCACCGGCAGCACGGGTGTCACACGGCCCGCACCCGCACCACACGGGTGTAGTGTGGATGCGGTCCCGTGTGACACGCGCCGGAGAAAACACACATGTCATTGAAAAAAAAAAAAAACATTAACTCACCTTCTCCAGCCCTCCTGTCTCTGCCGCTGCTGCCTCTTGCTGCCGACCGCCGCTCATTATTCTCATAGAATATTCACTTCACTGCCTGGCAGCAGCAGCAGCGGGGAGACGGGAGGGCTGGAGCCGAAGATCAGCACCACGGACAGCAGCGCGGACATCAGGAAGGACCAGGTGAGTATAATAATTACCGATTCTACGTGTGCTATCGCGGATAGCACACGTAGAACACACGTGTCACGCACGTAACAGAGACACGTACTTACCTGCACGCAACACGCAGGGAAAATACGTGTCTCTCGGCACGTGCGTGAATTTCACGTGAGTGTGGCAGAAGCCTAACTTTGTAACAAATGCTTTTTGCAGTTCATTAGTGGGTTGTGCAGTATAATCCACGGCTTTCTGTGTGGTAAATAGCCTAAATGTAATGACTCCTTGTGAATCTTTAAGAATAAATTGTAAAAATTATAGCAGAAACCTATAGCAATAACGAGCAAGATTTATTCTTTATTTTATCCTGAGGATTCACATTAATCATTATTGATGTCCTTTTTTTCTTCCCTTCATATTCTCTGCATTGATTTTTTTATTTTCCTTTTCACCTTTTCTTCATTTTGAGGTATATCCCGGGATTTGAATTGATTAATCTATTAATTGCGCTAATTAGGACACATTTGACTATGCAAATGAGAAGGTCCTTTGGGGTACGTCTCACATAGCGAGATCGCTGCTGAGTCACGCTTTTTGTGACCTCATTAGCGATCTCGCTGTGTGTGACACTGAGCAGTGATCTGGCCCCTGCTGTGAGATCGCTGCTCGTTACACACTGCTCTGGTTCATTTTTTGGATGTTGCTCTCCCGCTGTGAAGCACACATCGCTGTGTGTGACAGCGAGAGAGCAATGATCTGAATGTGCAGGGAGCCGGCGTCTGGCAGCCTGCGGTAAGCTGTAACCAAGGTAAACATCGGGTAACCAAGCGAAGCCCTTTCTTGGTTACCCGATATTTACCTTCGCTACCAGCGTCCGCCGCTCTCAGGCTGCCAGCGCCGGCTCCCTGCTCCCTGCACACAGCCAGAGTACACATCGGGTAACTAAGCACAGCGGTTTGCTTATTAACCCGATGTGTACTCTGGCTAGAGTGTAGGGAGCCAGCGCTAAGCGGTGTGCGCTGGTAACAAAGGTAAATATCGGGTAACCAAGCGCTTGGTTACCTCATATTTACCTTAGTTACCAAGTGCAGCGTCACTTCCATGCGTCGCTGGGGGCTGGTCACTGGTGAGATCTGCCTGATTGACAGCTCACCAGCGACCATTTAGCGACGCTCCAGCGATCCCTGCCAGGTCATATCGCTGGTGGGATCACTGGAGCGTCGCTAAAGTGTGACGGTACCCTTAAGCGGGCTTTACACGTTGCGACATCGGCAACAATATATCATCGGGGGCACATCGTTAGTGACGCACATCCGGCGCCGTTACCGACATCGCAGCGTGTAACGCAAATGAGCGACGATCAACAAGCACAAAAACGTCAAAAATCGATGCTCGTTGTCACGTCGTTCATTTCCATAATATCGGTGTTGCTGCAGGTACGATGTTGTTTGTCGTTACTGCAGCACCACACATCGCTGTGTGTGACGCCGCTGGAACGACAAACATCACCTTACCTGCCTCCACCGGAAAAGGAGGAAGGAAGGAGGTGGGCGGCATGTTCCGGCCACTCATCTCCTCCCCCCGGCGGCGGTTCAGTGACGCTGCTGTGACGCTGAATGAACCGCCCCCCCCTGGAAAGGAGGCGGTTCGCCGGTCACAGCGACGTCACGTAATAAAAATGTAAATGAGATAAATGTAAAAGAACATGGATCACAATTAGAGAACACTGTCAGATCCCTGTAAGTCATTGGTGTTAATCTGACACCTGGTGCTAATTTCCTTCATTATCTGACAAATCCTATATAACTGGCAGAATAACTTTCCAGTTTGCACTGACTTTCCCATTCCAAAGTGACTGAAACCCTCCAGCAGCAGGTTGTCCAAAAGAAGGCCAAAGGGATGACCCTATCAGCCATAGCAAGAGGAGTTGGTCGTTCCAAGTCTGTGTTTTTGAGAATTTTGCATCTTTACAACATCCCAAACTCTTTCAAGGCCCCCAAGAAGGCTGGTCACCCTCAAAAGACAAATGCAAGAGAGGACAGGATTATGCGGAGAATCTCCATGGGTAATCGTTTCCACACTGCAGCTGGAATTACTCACCAGTTCAGCACTGAACAGGGTAAGGCTATGTGTGCAACAGCGTTTTTTTGACGCTGCGTTTTTGGCCGCAAAAACACACCCGCTGCAAAAACGCGCCAGTAAAAAACGCATGTGTTTTTACAGCGTTTCGATGCATTTTTTGCTGAGTTTTGCTGCATTTTAGATCACTGCGTTTTGCTGCGTTTTTCCAATGCATTGCATAGGTGAAAAACGCAGTAAAACGCAGGAAAGAATTGACATGTCCAATTTTTTTTTAGCTCAAAAACGCAGCTAAAAAAAAAAGTTGTGTGCGGACAGCAAAAATGAACTGTCATAGACTTTGCTGGGGAAGGAAAGTCATGCAGTGCTAAGCCCAAAAACGCACAAAAACGCACCTGAAAAACTTGCACATAGCCTAAGGAGCTGTCTCTTCATACAATGTCACGACGTATAAGAGCATTTGGACTGAAAACCCACTCTGCAGTAATCTCTAAATAAAAAAAAAGTAACAAAAAAAAGGGATTAAATCTCCTCCAAAAATTCAGCAATTATTTACCGCAAATGGAGAGCAGCAATTGTAAAGAGCATGAAGAGCATGTTGTGTGGACAGAGAAGTGGCCACAGGTCATTTTAGTGATGAAAGCAAGTGTAATTTATTTGGGTCTGATGGAAACATTATGTTTGTTGACAACTTGGGGAAAGACTGAACCCAAAGTGTGTGAAGAAGTCAGTGAGCGGCGGTGGAGGAAGGGGCATGGTTTGGGGGATGTTTTCTGCAGCAGGAGTTGGACCTCTCATACAGATACATGGCAGAGTGATACAAGTGTGGATCAGAACCTTCTTCACAACACGCGGCTCCTTACTACATTCTCTGAAAAAAGGCCAAGAAAGCAAAAAATCTGCCGGGGTGTGTAAACTTTTGAGCACAACTGTATTTCTGAAAAAAGCAACTAACCATACCTTGTTGTGTAATTTTGCTCTGCAGTGTAGATCAGACTTGCAGGAGTTAATGTATTTACATCGTTAGCAGTATGCATTGATTTCCTCTGTGTGGACAAAGTCTTTTCTAATTAATATTATCACATTAATCATTAACCAATCAGCGTCTTAGTTATCAGAGTCGCACAGAAACAAATATTAATAAATATTTCCCGTGTCTGTGACCTGCGGTAAATACAAATCTTTACTTTATAGTATCATTACTATGGAAAGCTGGGTGACAACCGTGTGATCGCCGGGTCATACTGCGCAAAGGTTGTCAGCGACGCCCTCTTATCCTGCCCATGGACGCCGCTATGTGACGATCCCTACACACCATACCCAGCACTGCCGTCATTGTGACCGTGGCCGGAGCCCACCGTGATGTGGATATTTGATCATCACTAGATTAAAGGGGCTGTCCAGACAATACACGTATCGGGTATTCACAGGGTATGTTGTATCCCCGGCGCTGACTTTTTACAGTAAATCTAAAGTAATTTAAAACTTTTTTGTTTTCGACAGTGGGAGAATAAAGCAGCAAAAATACAATGTGGTGCTCACACATACAAGAGTGTGTATTGTTCTTTTTATATATACACTAGCTGTGGTAGCCAATGTTACCCGGGAGAGTAGCGAAGTGTCTCTCTGTCCCTCTCCAACGCTCCCTCTCTGTCCCTATTTCTCTCTGCCCTACTCTCTGTTTCTCTCTGTCTTCCTCCCTGTCTCTTTCTATCTCTTTCTTTGTTTCTGTTTTTTCTCTCTGTCTCTCAAATTCAAAATCAAATTCAAATTCTCTGTCTCTTTCTCTCTTTCTCTCTGTGTCACTCTATGTCTCTCTTCTCTCTCTCTGTCTGTCTGTGTCTGTCTCTCTCTTTCTCTGTCTCTCTCTCCCTCTGTCTGTCTCTATCTCTCTCTCTGTCTGTCTCTATCTCTATTTCTCTCTCTGTCTGTCTCTATCTCTCTCTCTGTCTGTCTCTATCTCTATTTCTCTCTCTGTCTGTCTCTATCTCTATTTCTCTCTCTGTCTGTCTCTATCTCTCTCTCTGTCTGTCTCTATCTCTCTCTCTGTCTGTCTCTATTTCTCTCTCTGTCTGTCTCTATCTCTATTTCTCTCTCTGTCTGTCTCTCTCTTTCTCTGTCTCTCTCTCCCTCTGTCTGTCTCTGTCTGTCTCTATTTTTCTCTCTGTCTGTCTCTGTCTGTCTCTATCTCTATTTCTCTCTCTGTCTCTCTCTGTCTGTCTCTATGTTTATTTCTCTCTCTGTCTGTCTGTGTTTGTCTGTCTCTCTCTGTGTCTCTCTCTCTGTCTCTCTCTCCCTCTGTCTCTGTCTGTCTCTCTCTGTCTGTCTCTATCTCTATTTCTCTCTATTTCTCTCTCTGTCTCTCTCTGTCTGTCTGTGTTTATCTGTCTCTCTCTGTGTCTCTCTCTCTGTCTTTGTCGCTCTCTCTCTGTCTCTCTCTGATGAAGAATTATATGAAGATATTCAAAAACAGGACTCAAAATGGCATTTGAGCTGTACTCAGATATGGGACTTTCTGGTCATAAGTGATTTATGCTGACTTAGCTTAATATAGAATGATGAAACACATAAATAAATATAAATATATATATATATCAGAATAAGCTCTTTTTACCGTTTACCCAATAGGAGAAGTGTCATGTATTCTTGGCTCCTATCCAACTGATTTCTTTAAATGTATCTGAACTTCTGTAATTAAAGCAGTCATATTTTCTACCAGATCCGTACATCAGTGATCTGTGTGGACAAATAGCATGCATGCTGACAAATGACTCGTGATTTGGAATGCAGACAGGTTTAAGACGTGGATGCATAACTTGGATTGCATCACCCTAAATTATGCCCCCTTATCAGTCTCTCTGTCTCTTTCCCTGTGTCTTTGTCTCCCTCTCGGTTTCTCTCTGTCTCTCTCCCTGTGTCTTTGTCTCCCTCTCGGTTTCTCTCTGTCTCTTTCCCTGTCTCTTTCTCTGTCTCCCTCTCGGTTTCTCTCTGTCTCTTTCCCTGTCTCTCTCTCTGTCTCTCTCTGTCTGTCTCTGTCCATCTCTCTCTCTGTCTCTCTCTGTCTCTTTCCCTGTCTGTCTCTCTGTCTCTCTCTGTCCGTCTGTCTCTCTGTCTCACTCTGTCTCTGTCCGTCTCTCTCTCTGTCTCTTTCTTTGTCTGTCTGTGTCTCTATCTGTCTCTGTCTGTCTCGCTCTGTCTCGCTCTGTCTCTGTCCGTCTCTCTCTCTGTCTCTTTCCCTGTCTGTCTCTCTGTCTGTCTCTATCTGTCTCTGTCTGTCTCTCTCTGTCTCTTTCCCTGTCTCTCTCTCTGTCTCTGTCCGTCTCTCTCTCTGTCTCGCTCTGTCTCTGTCCGTCTCTCTCTCTATCTCTGTCTTTGTCTGTCTGTGTCTCTATCTGTCTCTGTCTGTCTCTCTCTGTCTCCCCACCGACATCTTATTACCTCACACATAAGCTTCTTAACCTAAGAATGTACTCTGTTGCCTATAGCAACCAATCACAGCTGCTATTAATGACCTGTAGCTCCCAGTTCCATTCACTTTAATGTAAGCAGGATTTTTGGTGAATAACTGTAAAGCGCAGGGTTACATTTTGCCCTCAAAACATAATCTATGACGTTCCCTGAGTCACATGGGGCGTCTGTGCAAAATTTTGTAATTGTAAATGTGACGTTTGCAGATTCCTTTAGCGGACATAAACACACACACACATGCACAAACACGTACATATACATACACACATACATATATACATACACACATACATACACTACACACATACATACATGCACAAATGCACATACATACACACATACATACACACATACTCACACAGACACACACACACATACACACATATACATACACACACATACATATATACATACATACATACATACACTACACACATACATACATGCACAAATACACATACATACACACATACATACACACATACTCACAGACACACACACACATATATATATATATATATATATACATCAACATACATATACATACACACATCAACACAAACATACATACACACATACATACACGCACGCACATATACACACATACACACGTATGTATGTACACACACATATACCCAGTTTTATATATTAGCTTTTGCTACTTTTGCACAAATAAAACACAAATAATTATTTTAACTTTGTGGCCAGATTTTTGAGGGACGAGGTTTACTTTTTCTTGATAGGATTTTTGGGGTACATAAAGCTTTCTGGATACTTATTCTTCAGTTTTATTGTAAAGCGATCCAATTGTTGCTTTTGGTGGATCTTTGCTCTGTTTTGGGTTTTTTTCTGTATCTTTATATATATATATATATATATATATATATATATATATATATATTTTATTAATTATTATTATATATCTCAGGTCATTCTTGTAGAGTCAATATAAATTATTTGTATTTTATAAAACGGGGCTCAGAAAGTTATCCCCTAACCTTAGTATAGAGGACGAGTTACTGATCAGGACACACCGGACCATTGGGACCCCCTAACAATCTGCGTCTGAATGAAGCCGAGGTGGAGCGTGCGCGCCTCCTTCCACACATTGTTTTGGGACCTCGTTCACATTCATTAGGGCTTTACAGAGCCCCTTTCTTGGTCTCGGTGGGATCCCAGCACTCAGACCTCTAGTCATCAGTCATGTCTTATCCTATGTATAGGCGGAAACTTTCAGTCGTCGGAAGATTGTGCAGAAAATACTTTTTTTTGCTTTTTCTTCTTTTTCAAATTTTTTAAACCTTTTTGCTTTTTTTTTGTCCCACATCTTGATCACAAGCCTTTGATGGAGCCTCCTAAGTAGTGAGTACACCACCAAGATCATTGCTAGATCCGTAGCTACCATAGTCACTCATCTGTGCCCTGCGTACATGACAAAAAAGAGAAAGTTGCACTGATATGTGGAACAATAAATATGGGAATATAGACATGCATTGCTGCTATGAAAAACATGCAAAAATTGAGATATTTAGCACACAAAAATGGCCAGATTTTATGTAAGCCCAACAGCCAGCAGCAAGGCAACCTCTTAATGTTGGGTCCCTATCAATCTAATGCCTCTTTTTAGGTTAAAAAAACCCTACAATTTAGAGGTGGACAGGAACCTGGAAATAGAGAATTAAAATTGCCTAAGGCTGAAGAGCAGAGGCATTGGCTGTTGGGCTCATTAAACTGGCCATTTTTGTGTGCTATGTCAATTTTTACATGTTTTTCATAGCAGTAACGCATGTCTATATTCCCATATTCATTGTTACACATATCTTAGCATTACAGACTGCGACTGTCTACTTTTTGTTACTATGTTTCATGCTCAGTTTGCACCTGTTCACATTAGAAAGGTAGGATGTACCATCAGTCTTTTTCTTAGATTACAGGGTCATGCCTTCTGATTGAGCATGCCTCAGGTGATTTTAATTCTCCATTTGTAAAAATTGACATAGCACACAAAAATGGCCAGTTTTATTTGAGCCCAACAGCCAACGCCTCTGCTCTTCAGCCTTAGGCGGGCTTTGCACACTACGACATCGCAGGTGCGATGTCGGTGGGGTCAAATCGAAAGTGACGCACATCCGTTGTCGCAGTCGATATCTAAAGCGGGCTTTACACGCTGCGACATCGCTAATGCGAACTCGTTGGGGTCACGGAATTCGTGACGCACATCCGGCCGCATTAGCGATGCCGTTGCGTGTAACACCGATAAGCGATTTTGCATCGTTGCAAAAACGTGCAAAATCGCTAATCGGCGACACGGGGGTCCATTCTCAAATCTCGTTACTGCAGCAGTAACGAGGTTGTTCCTCGTTCCTGCGGCAGCACACATCGCTGCGTGTGACGCCGCAGGAACGAGGAAGCTCCCCTTACCTGCCTCCCGGCCGCTATGAGGAAGGAAGGAGGTGGGCGGGATGTTACGTCCCGCTCTGCTCCGCCCCTCCGCTGCTATTGGGCGGCGGTTCAGTGACGTCGCTGTGACGCCGCACGGACCGCCCCCTTAGAAAGGAGGCGGTTCGCCCGTCACAGCGACGTCGCCGGACAGGTAAGTATGTGTGACCGGTCTGGGCGATGTTGTGCGGCACGGGCAGCGATTTGCCCGTGTCGCGCAACAGATGGGGGCGGCTACCCACACTAGCGATATTGGGACCGATATCGCAGTGTGTAAAGTAGCCTTTAGTGTGCAAATCCTTTTTGATACGATTAACGAGCTCAAAAGCGTCGTTATTGTATCATCAGTGCAGGGTCCGACATTTCCATAATGCCGGTGCAGCGACAGGTACGATGTAGTTCCTCGTTTCTCCGGCAGCAAACATCGCTGTGTGCGAAGTCGCAGCAGCGAGGAACATCTCCTACCTGCGTCCCAGTTGCAATGCGGAAGGAAGGAGGTGGGTGGGATGTTTACATCCTGCTCATCTCCGCCCCTCCGCTACTATTGGCCGCCTGCCATGTGATGTCGCTGTGACGCCGCACGGCCCGCCCCCTTAGGAAGGAGGCGGATCGCCGGCCAGAGCGACGTCGCAGGAGAGGTGAGTGCATGTGAAGCTGGCATAGCGATAATGTTTGCTACGCCAGCAATCACAAGATATCGCTGCTGCGACGGGGGCGGGGACTATCGCGCTCAACATCACAGCATCGGCTTGCGATGTCGCAGCGTGCAAAGTACCCCTTAGGCAATTTTAATTCTCCATTTGCAGCCTCCTGTCTGCCCATAAATTGTAGGTTTTTTAACCCAAATAGAGCCATTAGTTTGATAGGGACCCAACAATAAGCCTTGTCGTTGGCTGTTGGGCTCACAAAAAACTGGCCATTTTTCGTTGCTAAATATCTCAATTTTTGCATGTTTTGCATAGCAGTAATGCATGTCTATATTCCCAAATTCATTGTTCCATATATCTTAGTGCTACAGAGTGGAACTGTCTCCTTTTTGTTACTTTGTTTCATGCTCAGTTTGCACCTGTTCACATTAGAAAGGTGGGAGGTGCCATCAGTCTTTTTCTTAGATTACAGGGTCATGCCTTCTGATTGAGCTCCTGCTCTTCAGCCTCAGATGATTTTAATTCTATATTTGCAGGTTCCTGTCTGCCCATAAATTGTAGGTTTTGTAACCCAAATAGAGGAATTAGTTTTATAGGGACCCAACAATAAGAGGTCGCCTTGCTGCTGGCTGTTGGGCTCACATAAAACTGGCCATTTTTGTGTGCTAAGTATCTCAATTTTTGCATGTTTTTCATAGCAGTAATGCATGTCTATATTCCCATATTCATTGTTCCATATATCTTAGTGCTACAGAGTGCAACTGTCTCCTTTTGGTGACTTTGTTTCATGCTCAGTTTGCACCTGTTCTCATTAGAAAGGTGGGAGGTGCCATCAGTCTTTTTCTTAGATTACTGTGTACACAACTGTCTCATAGAAGTGAATGGAGTGGTGACTTCTCAGACCCTCGAGATATTCATGATGGCATCTCCTCTTCCACTAATCCTCATGGGTGATTCCCCATCTTCACTGCATATCTGGCATGAACCAGGGGGCTCAGGATGAACGCACCATAGATTCTCCTGGGATGTGTGGTGTCTCCTGAGTTTGCTTAGCCCTGTCTTACCTCATGACTACATGACTTGTCCTCTGTGGCTGCCACTTCAATAATAATAATTGCCTGATAAGAGGCCAAACCTAAAGGTCTTGCACCACCTCCACTGATGCCAAAAAATGCTGCAAATAAATAATTAACTGCTGGATCTGGATAAGTCCCAGGAGCCTGCTCCTCCTTAGAATAAAACCTCCGGGCAAGTGTCTTCTCCATCCATTGAAGTAGCCATGGCAAACCGGGCTTTGGTCTCTGCTGGGTGGCTCTCAGGAGCCCTAAAAGCCAAGAAAGCTCCTGCCCTACGGGTACTGGACACCACCTGGTACTCGCCAGGGGGTAAAGATGCCAGGAAGGAGTTTGCAGAGCGGCACATACCAGGAGCCTCCTTCTTCGACCTGGAGCAATGCAAGGACCAGCAGTCGCCCTATGAGATGATGCTGCCCAGTGCCGCCCAGTTTGCCAAGTACGCCGGTGAACTTGGCATCAGCAATGAGTCCCACGTGGTGGTCTACGACTCCGACAGCTCGGGCATGCTCTACGCCCCCAGGCTTTGGTGGATGTTCCGTCTTTTTGGTCACAACAATGTGTCGGTGCTGGACGGGGGTCTCACTAATTGGATGAAGCGGGGGCACCCGGTGACATCGGAGGACACAAATGTGACTCCGGAGACGTTCCTGGTGACAACGAACCACGCTCTGCTCAAGAGCTTCGAGGACATTGAGGAGAACATCAACAGCAAGAGGTTCCAGGTGGTGGACGCCCGATCCGAGGGGAGATATCGGGGTCCGGAGCCCAAACCCGGAGAAGGTGAGGATGAGTATCTGTATTATTCTGTATATATACACTGCACAGTACCACTTCTCCTGTCCTGTATACTGGGTGTAATCCTCAGTATCTGTATTATTCTGTATATATACACTGCACAGTACCACTTCTCCTGTCCTGTATACTGGGTGTAATCCTCAGTATCTGTATTATTCTGTATATATACACTGCACAGTACCACTTCTCCTGTCCTGTATACTGGGTGTAATCCTCAGTATCTGTATTATTCTGTATATATACACTGCACAGTACCACTCCTCCTGTCCTGTATACTGGGTGTAATCCTCAGTATCTGTATTATTCTGTATATATACACTGCACAGTACCACTTCTCCTGTCCTGTATACTGGGTGTAATCCTCAGTATCTGTATTATTCTGTATATATACACTGCACAGTACCACTTCTCCTGTCCTGTATACTGGGTGTAATCCTCAGTATCTGTATTATTCTGTATATATACACTGCACAGTACCACTTCTCCTGTCCTGTATACTGGGTGTAATCCTCAGTATCTGTATTATTCTGTATATATACACTGCACAGTACCACTTCTCCTGTCCTGTATACTGGGTGTAATCCTCAGTGTCTGTATTATTCTGTATATATACACTGCACAGTACCACTTCTCCTGTCCTGTATACTGGGTGTAATCCTCAGTATCTGTATTATTCTGTATATATATACACTGCACAGTACCACTTCTCCTGTCCTGTATACTGGTGTAATTCTCAGTATCTGTATTATTCTGTATATATACACTGCACAGTACCACTTCTCCTGTCCTGTATACTGGGTGTAATCCTCAGTATCTGTATTATTCTGTATATATACACTGCACAGTACCACTTCTCCTGTCCTGTATACTGGGTGTAATCCTCAGTATGTGTATTATTCTGTATATATACACTGCACAGTACCACTTCTCCTGTCCTGTATACTGGGTGTAATCCTCAGTATCTGTATTATTCTGTATATATACACTGCACAGTACCACTTCTCCTGTCCTGTATACTGGGTGTAATCCTCAGTGTCTGTATTATTCTGTATATATACACTGCACAGTACCACTTCTCCTGTCCTGTATAGTGGGTGTAATCCTCAGTATCTGTATTATTCTGTATATATATACACTGCACAGTACCACTTCTCCTGTCCTGTATACTGGTGTAATTCTCAGTATCTGTATTATTCTGTATATATACACTGCACAGTACCACTTCTCCTGTCCTGTATACTGGGTGTAATCCTCAGTATCTGTATTATTCTGTATATATACACTGCACAGTACCACTTCTCCTGTCCTGTATACTGGGTGTAATCCTCAGTGTCTGTATTATTCTGTATATATACACTGCACAGTACCACTTCTCCTGTCCTGTATACTGGGTGTAATCCTCAGTGTCTGTATTATTCTGTATATATACACTGCACAGTACTACTTCTCCTGTCCTGTATACTGGGTGTAATCCTCAGTATCTGTATTATTCTGTCTATATACACTGCACAGTACCACTTCTCCTGTCCTGTATACTGGGTGTAATCCTCAGTATCTGTATTATTCTGTATATATACACTGCACAGTACCACTTCTCCTGTCCTGTATACTGGGTGTAATCCTCAGTACCTGTATTATTCTGTATATATACACTGCACAGTACCACTTCTCCTGTCCTGTATACTGGGTGTAATCCTCAGTATCTGTATTATTCTGTCTATATACACTGCACAGTACCACTTCTCCTGTCCTGTATACTGGGTGTAATCCTCAGTATCTGTATTATTCTGTATATATACACTGCACAGTACCACTTCTCCTGTCCTGTATACTGGGTGTAATCCTCAGTATCTGTATTATTCTGTATATATACACTGCACAGTACCACTTTTCCTGTCCTGTATACTGGGTGTAATCCTCAGTATCTGTATTATTCTGTATATATACACTGCACAGTACCACTTCTCCTGTCCTGTATACTGGGTGTAATCCTCAGTATCTGTATTATTCTGTATATATACACTGCACAGTACCACTTCTCCTGTCCTGTATACTGGGTGTAATCCTCAGTATCTGTATTATTCTGTATATATACACTGCACAGTACCACTTCTCCTGTCCTGTATACTGGGTGTAATCCTCAGTATCTGTATTATTCTGTCTATATACACTGCACAGTACCACTTCTCCTGTCCTGTATACTGGGTGTAATCCTCAGTATCTGTATTATTCTGTATATATACACTGCACAGTACCACTTCTCCTGTCCTGTATACTGGGTGTAATCCTCAGTATCTGTATTATTCTGTATGTATACACTGCACAGTACCACTTCTCCTGTCCTGTATACTGGGTGTAATCCTCAGTGTCTGTATTATTCTGTATATATACACTGCACAGTACCACTTCTCCTGTCCTGTATACTGGGTGTAATGCTCAGTATCTGTATTATTCTGTATATATACACTGCACAGAACCACTTCTCCTGTCCTGTATACTGGGTGTAATCCTCAGTATCTGTATTATTCTGTATATATACACTGCACAGTACTTCTCCTGTCCTGTATACTGGGTGTAATGCTCAGTATCTGTATTATTCTGTATATATACACTGCACAGTACCACTTCTCCTGTCCTGTATACTGGGTGTAATGCTCAGTATCTGTATATATACAGTGCGTAGTACCACTTCTCCTGTCCTGTATACTGGGTGTAATGCTCAGTATCTGTATTATTCTGTATATATACACTGCACAGTACCACTCCTCCTGTCCTGTATACTGGGTGTAATCCTCAGTATCTGTATTATACTGTATATATACACTGCACAGTACCACTTCTCCTGTATACAGGGTGTAATCCTCAGTATGTGTATAAATACACTGCACAGTGCCACGTTTGGTTGTAATGCTTCAGTATCCGCTTAGGTTTGGGTAGTAATCTTCTCCCCTTTCTTTAGGTATAGAGCCCGGTCACATTCCCGGGGCTGTGAACCTTCCTTTCTCCGTCTTCCTGAAGGATGGCTTCCAGAGGCCAGCACATGAGATCCGGCAGCTGTTTGAGGAGCGCGGCGTCGATCTGACCAAGCCACTGACCACCACCTGCCGCCGCGGGGTCACCGCCTGCCACCTCGCCCTGGCGGCATTCGTGGTGGGAAAAGAAGACGCGGCCGTCTATGACGGTTCTTGGTCGGAATGGTTTCACCGGGCGAAGCCGGAGCATAAGGTCTTTGATTAAAGCAACGGGGTGTAATAAATACGGGGGGCTACGATGGGTCAATAAAGAGGCAGCTGCTCTGCAAAAGTCAATTGTAAATACTCTATCAATGAATAAATGTGATTGTAATGTTTATGCTCCCATAGAGGTCTATGGAGCTGCAAAAGCCATGATTTATCTCATCAGTGACACTGCTGTATATTAAGTGTCCACTAGGGGTCAGTATAACATGTAGAAATCTGTGAACAAAATAAATTTTTCATTTTCTGGTCCAATTTGCAAGAAAGTTTCAATATAATTGGGCTGTGTAAGATGTGACAGTGAATATAGTATGCACGAAAGAAGAATCCGCTCCGAAGAAACGCTGCGACAGATGGGAGCCTATGTTAAGGCCGATAACGAACATCAGAATTGGCATTGTCTTACAGGATAGCCGCCTCCAGGAGGCGCTACAGTGAGGAGCTATTTTCCTCTTGGATGAAAGCTATTTTGTATACCAGCTGAAGCTCCAGTAACTTCTCAGAGGTAAACATTACTGTGATGTGCAGTGCTCAGAGTGGCCACCAGAGGGCCCCCAACATGAAAAATCAATGGTGGAGAATTTTGCAAAAATTCATTGTAAATTTTTATAATAGCCAAGTGACTGATACTCATTACGTATAGCATCTTATCTTTTTGCGAATCCTGCACAAGAAATATAAAAGTTTAGTCATTTCCACTGCAGATGATGCACAATGTCACCTAATGGAAACCTTACAGCTCAGCTATGCAGCGAAACACGGGCAGAGGATAAGCGAAGAGTCCAAAATGCACAATGGGGTATGTCAGGTGTGGACACAACGGTAGAGAGACCTGCTCATGATTCAAGGATCTTCTCTGGGGCAGATATTGATCTACAGGGCAGCAATTCCCCATAGGGGGCAGCAGAGAGCGCTTTCCTTCTGGCAGAGAGCTAATTTGTATTGTCTGATGGAGTCCCAACCTGCAGAATGACAACTGGGACCCTCTATAAGAAGAAGAAAAAAAAAGGGTTGGCATTTGCGTTTATACTTTGCTTTTTAGAGAAAGGTGCTGCAGAGTATAAACACACTAAGGCTATGTGCACACGTTGCGTATTTCGTATTTGCATGGTTACGCTGCGATCTGCACCGCAGCATAACTGCATGCGTCCTGCGTCCCCTGCACAGTCTATGGAGATTGTGCATGAAACGTGTGCACGTGGCGTCTTAAGAGCGCAGCGCTTCGGCTGCTGCCCGAAGCGCGCATTCTAATAAGTGACATGTCACTTACTCCGTGTGCTCTGCCTGCAGCCCCTGCTCTGTCTATGGGAGGGGCTGCATGCAGAGCGCATGGAATCAGCTTTTTTTTTTCATTACGGACTCTTTCTGTAGCGATTTGAAGCGCACGTGTGCTGTTCAGATCGCTGCAGAAATTTCTGCAGGGACAAACGCAACGTGCGCACATAGCCAGTGTTAAAAAGGAGTTATCTGCAATTTTGTTTTTTTAAAAAGTCTGAAGTGTTAAAAATATACCAAAAAAACATAACATACAGAACCTTCACACTCCTACTGGTGCTCCCTGGCTTCCTCTAAGAGGAGCACATCACATGACAGCTGCAGACAATCATTAGCTGCAGTGGTCACAGTACAGGCCCAGAGGGTCTAATGTGGAAGAGAGGACTGAGGCAGCGGTATAGTGCAACAACAGAGGGACAGACATGGAAGTGAAAGGACTGAGGCAGCGGTATAGTGCACCGGCAGAGAGGCAGACATGGAAGCCAAGGGACTGAGGCAGCGGTATAGTGCGAGGATAGAGGGGCCGGCGTGGAAGTGAAAGGACTGAGACAGCGGTATAGTGCACCGGCAGAGGGGCAGACATGGAAGCCAAGGGACTGAGGCAGCGGTATAGTGCACCGGCAGAGAGGCAGACATGGAAGCCAGGGGACTGAGGCAGCGGTATAGTGCGAGGATAGAGGGGCCGGCGTGGAAGTGAAAGGACTGAGACAGCGGTATAGTGCACCGGCAGAGGGGCAGACATGGAAGCCAAGGGACTGAGGCAGCGGTATAGTGCACCGGCAGAGAGGCAGACATGGAAGCCAAGGGACTGAGGCAGCGGTATAGTGCACCGGCAGAGAGGCAGACATGGAAGCCAGGGGACTGAGGCAGCGGTATAGTGCACCGGCAGAGAGGCAGACATGGAAGCCAAGGGACTGAGGCAGCGGTATAGTGCACCGGCAGAGAGGCAGACATGGAAGCCAGGGGACTGAGGCAGCGGTATAGTGCGAGGATAGAGGGGCCGGCGTGGAAGTGAAAGGACTGAGGCAGCGGTATAGTGCACCGGCAGAGGGGCAGACATGGAAGCCAAGGGACTGAGGCAGCGGTATAGTGCACCGGCAGAGAGGCAGACATGGAAGCCAGGGGACTGAGGCAGCGGTATAGTGCGAGGATAGAGGGGCCGGCGTGGAAGTGAAAGGACTGAGGCAGCGGTATAGTGCACCGGCAGAGGGGCAGACATGGAAGCCAAGGGACTGAGGCAGCGGTATAGTGCGAGGATAGAGGGGTCGGCATGGAAGTGAAAGGACTGAGGCAGCGGTATAGTGCACCGGCAGAGGGGCAGACATGGAAGCCAGGGGACTGAGGCAGCCGTATAGTGCACAGGCAGAGGGGCCGGCATGGAAGTGAATGTGGTTGAATTATCACCTTCACGTGACACCTACAAGACCCGAGCCAGGGACCTGCTCTCATCATTGCCATCTTCGTACTCCTATGGAGCACAGACATGAGCTGGACTTCAGAGGAGACGGGGATTCCATATACCGGTATACTACAACACTGTGGTACAAGGTGATAGATAGTATAGGGACCACAAAAAAAAAAAAAAAAAAAAAAAAAAAAAAAAAAAAAGAGAACCGCTGCATCCCAAAAAAAACAAACCTCAGATCAAGATATTAAAAAATTAACATCCGGTAAAGGCCATCAATAGGCGTGAAACCATCAGAACTGTATTTATTTGCTACCTCCCCCCCCCCCCCACACCTGCCCAAAACTGTGTATTAGCACCTTCTGCTTTGTCTTGTCTGTGGCCAGACATGTATCCTGCACAGGCGGCCGCGGGGTCCAGCTCCGGAAGGTGAGGGCAGACTGGCAGTGCCCACACGAGGAGTACAGCTCCGGTCCTGTGCAGACCTCCACCACCACACTTATTAAAAGAGAAGCACTGACAGCGACACATAATGGACACAAATCCCTAAATACCGAAACCCTGAAGGGGTGGGAAATATTAAAAGAAAAAAGGAAGAATATGGTTGTGTCGCAAAAGGTTTTATTGAGAAATAAAAGAGAGCCTCATCACTGTGGGGGTTGTTGTCCGCGTCCACGTCCGAAGCCTCCTCTCTGCAAAACAAGACGACAATGATGAGGATAAGACATGGAGGACGGCGTCACTGGCAGTCGCTGAACCACACACTGTCCGCCACATCCACTTCTGCTCGGCGGATTCTGTGTCACGGTGGATCCGGTGCTACTGTGGCTTCCATAAGAAAACCGAAGCCGGATCGCGGATGTGACAATTAGGAGTCATCCCGCGCCCAAACAACATAACTAGTGCACCCCTTTCCAATCCACCACCCCCCCAATTGCAAAGTCTCCGGTGGTCCCCCTGGTCCTTGGTCATAGAATGACCATTTGTTATCCATAATAATAATAATAATAATAATAATAATAATAATAATAATATTTATTCATTTATATAGCGCTATTAATTCCACAGCGCTTTACATACATTGGCAACACTGTCCCCATTGGGGCTCACAATCTAAAGTCCCTATGAGTATGTTTTTGGAGTGTGGGAGGAAACCCACGCAAACACGGGGAGAACATACAAACGCCTTGCAGATGGTGTCCTTAGTGGGACTAGAACCCAGGACCCCAGCGCTGCAAGACTGCAGTGCTAACCACAGAGCCACCACAAGACTGCAGTGCTAACCACTGAGCCACCGTGCCGCAGCCTAATATGCTGCGGTACTGGCATCATAGCTGCCATCCATTATACAGTTATGGCTGAAAGTGATGGCACCTTGAAAGTGTTCCAGGAAATTATTGTAATTAAACATGTTTATTTTCTTTGTGCGTAGACAAAAAGAAAAAAAAAAAAAAAGGGAGGCAGCTTGGACATAATTTCACAAAAAAAAACAAAATCACAGTAAGTTTACTGGGAAAAATGCTTCATTTTCTGCAAAAATTTCACGGGTGCCAACACTTTCAGCCATGCCTGTATATATTCACACCAAAAAGCCATTGTGGGAACTTAGCCTGAGATAGAAATAGAAACCTGGAGGATGATAAAACTTACAAACTGGAATTCTGTAGCAGCTCCGGCGCCGGCCTCTGCTTTCTTGTCTGCACCAGCTACAAGGGGAAAAAATAGAATCATAAAGATCACGGCACCAACAGGTCCAAATGTACAAGTCATTTCAATGGGAGACTTACGTGGAGCAGCGCTGCGTCTGTAGGTGTCTCTGTCGGTCTCGCCACGGGACAAGCGGGCAGGACGCTCGCCCTCCAAACCTAGGAGAAAGAAGAGTCGTGATTTTACTGAATGCAGTTAGTATTGGTCAGAAAAAAAAATAAAATAAAGGAAACTCCTTTTATTTTAATAATTTTCCGCGCCTTTCTTGGCAGAGCGGGGACTGTCTGTGGAGCGCGATCCTCCCCGAGGACCAACTGTGAAGGAGTGAGGTGCGTGCCTCGCAAACAGCGGAAGCTAAGGCCGGTGCTTATGTTAGGCTATGTGTGCATGCTGCAGTTTTTGGTGCAGTTTTGTAGTCAGAAAGTGCATACTTGACTTCACAGCAAAGTCTAGGAGTATTCAGATTTGCCGTGCGCACGTCGCAGTTTAGGTCACAATTTGTCAATAAAAAAAAAGCAGCGTGTTTTTTTCTAGCATTTTATTGGCTTGCTCCTACTGAAAAACCGCATCAGAAACGCATGGTCAAAAAACGCACCATTACAAGCGCATTTCTTGCATTTCCAGGCTCTGGGACACGGTGCAGTTTTGGTTGAAGTTTTAGTGCAGTTTTTTTTTACTATAAACTGCAGCGTGCGCACATAGAATATTCCGGTAGCGCTATAAGGCTATCCTGGGATTTTAGTCCTGATCCTGACACTCCACAGCCTTTACGAGTCTGCACCCCGATAGATGAGATCTGCTCAAATATTCACAAGACTTGTCCACGGATTGCTTTCTCCTTCTTCCACAAACTATAAGGCTATGTGCGCACTTTGCGTTTTTTCATGCGTTTCCAACTGCAGCGTTTTAATGCCAAAAGGCATGCGTTCTGCTTTTCAAGCAAAGTCTATGGGAAATAGGGCATTCTTGTGCGCACTTTGCGGTTCAAAACGCTGCGATTAATTTGCATAAATTTGGGCAAAAACTCAAGTGCTCAAAGAAGCAACATGTCAATTGTTTTTGCCATTTGGGCTGTGTGTTGGTAACATTGGAGTCAATGAGATCCATCAAAAAGCACAATCAAAATGCTATTTTTTACATGCTTTTTTGCTGCAGAATACAGCTTTTTTAACTAACTAAACGAATGCGTTTTGAACTTTAAATTAATGGCATGATATGTCCCTTTACAGACACACATAATCCGACAATTAAAATAATGAAAATCCAATATATAGCGTTATTATAGTCATAAATATGACAATATATGCTTATACTTAAATTTGCTATTTTATGTATATTTTTAATAACGATTTTTTTATCATTTTTTCCCCTTTTTTCATAGTGTTTGTATGTTTAAACTTTATTTAGTTGTGTACTTGTAGTCAAAATGCATCTGACTTTCAGCAAGGAAAAAGCAGGTAAAACGCGGTAAAACCGCACGCGTATTTATAGAGTTTTGGTGGACCTAATTAATTTTGGCAAAGACAATTTCTGCCAGAGGATGCGTTTAGAACTGCAACTAGCTCGACGCAACGTGCGCATATAGCCTAAACCCCGCAACAACCTACTGGTAATAATAAAAAATAATATTATTCATTTATATAGCGCTATTAATTCCGCAGCGCTTTACATACATTGGCAACACTGTCCCCATTGGGGCTCACAATCTACGTTCCCTATCTGTATGTCTTTGGAGTGTGGGAGGAAACCGGAGGAAACCCACGCAAACACGGGGAGAACATACAAACTCCTTGCAGATGGTGTCCTTAGTGGGACTAGAACCCAGGACCCCAGCGCTGCAAGGCTGCAGTGCTAACCACTGAGCCACCACAAGACTGCAGTGCTAACCACTGAGCCACCGTCCCATGTATCAAGGCTTCATATTTGTAGCAATTTTTCTATTTGTTTCAGCAGAAAACATTTTGATACTTTATATCAGATCTGACAAATATACACTTGGAGATGCCAAACATTTATTTTTCTTATTAACATTTGTTATTTGAATGTTGGGGGCAATACTGCAAAAATAAGTTGTTTTCATGTCCTGATGATCACAGGAGGCAATGAGCGATGGTAGAGACCTCCTCTGATCCGAACCGTCTAGACGCTGCTGTTGAAATAATCAGCGGCATCTAGGAAGTTCAGCTCCGGTGACTTGCAGCAGATAACCTCAGGTGCCGCGCCGTAGAGCAAGTGCATTATGTACCGTGGATACTAAAGGGGTCAATGTGCTGTGGGAATCCACCCTCGGTGGCATCAGTAATACACTCGTCTAAAAACCAACTGTAGCGCCACATTCAGAGACAAATACTGAACAGTTAAAGGGTTTTCTACCAGCCAGGCCGAGCATTTCTGAGCCCTACATTCCCCGCCATGGCTGTGAAGGGGCTGAATATTTAATGTCAAGGACAGGACTGGGTCCCCCATTCCCACCTGGGTGAATAACGAGCCTGGAGATGGGGTGCACAAGTGACCATTCATCTCTTACACAGACTATGATAGCTAAAGTTTCTTCAGAAAAGCGATCATGCTATTAGTTTTAAGGTGTTTTAGCAGACTCCCAATCAGCTGAATGGATAGGTAGAGGTGATCCAGATTTAACCAACTGATCGAAAAATAATCATACAAGTCGCCTTCTACTGGCATCAATATAAAGGATACCTGTCATCACATACAAAGGCCCTGAACCACCGCCATAGCATTATACCGCAAAATAAGTGAAAAAGATGTCACTATACTATAGGCGAAAAATGAAAACAAAAGGTAAAGTCACATACACCCTGTAAGGAGCCCTGGTCTCAGGACTAGTCACGCAGTCCTACCTATATACTCATCACCTCACTGTACAGGGACCGGATGCCACAATCCAGGACTACAAGACTACTTGCGGGACGATGACCGCCCATCCGACGAGTCATTTTACCACAAGCAATTTAGGAACCGGAATCTTCAGTTAAAGTGAACCAGTCGGGTGCAATGTGCACCCAGGAGCACGAGCCGTTCTGGGTGTATATTGCTAATCCCTGCCTATCTGTCCCTGTACACACCAGCATAGATAAAGAGATCTGTAGAAAAAGTATTTCTTAAGATCTTTTTATCTTATGCTAATGAGCGCAGGGACTAGTCCTATGGCTGTTATATTCCCCGAATAGCCGCCCTCTTCGCATGTTATTATGCCCACAGGGGCGTGCTAACATGCTATTCAACATAGCGTTCCCAGTGGTGCCGTGTGTTCCCGCTTCTGAATGCCGGGCACATCCAGTCATGCGCAGTATGATGCCGGGTGTATGCGTCCCGGCTTCAGAAACGTCTACTGCGCATAAAGTGCCGCGACATTCAGAAGCGCGGTCACAGCGAACACTGGTACACGCGGCACCGCTGCATTTAATAGCATATTGGTCCCACAGGGGTGTACTAACATGCTAAGAGAACGGACTAGTCGGGAGATATAACGCTCTAGGGACTAGTCCCCGCGTTCATTAGCATATGATAAAAGATCTTTACAAATACTTTTTCTAAAGATCCCTTTTATCTATGCTAGTGTATACAGGGACAGTTAGGCGGGGATTAGCAATATGCACCCGGAACTGCTTGTGGCTTTGGTTTCATACAATATGTTGCCCCATCTATTGCATCCCTGTGAATCCAGCCTTAGGCTATGTGCGCACGTTGCGTACTGTCCCTGCAGAAATTTCTGCAGCGATTTGAACAGCACATGTGCGCTTCAAATCGCTGCAGAAAAGCCGATATCATGCACTCTGCATGTAGCCCTTCCCATAGACAGAGCGGTGACTGCATGCAGAGCGCACGAAAGAAGGGACAGGTCACTTCTTAGAACGCAGCGCTTCGGCAGCAGCCGAAGCACTGCGCTCTAATATGCCACATGCGCACGGCCCCTGCACAACCTCCATAGATTGTGCTGGGGACAAAGGACGCATGCGGTTACGCTGTGGTGCAGATCGCAGCGTAACTGCATGCAATTACGCAACGTGCGCACAAAGCCTTAGGTTCACTCCCCATAAAGCAGTCTAGGCACGCTCAGTCCCTGCTATCGTTTGGTATGAAGATCATACTCCCCAGGGGAGGTCAGTGACTAGCGGGCCCTTTCTGGTGTCCCCTGTCTCGTGCGCCCCTTGCTCCCGCTCACCTTTGGGTCGTGGTCTGCCGGTCTCGGGACGACTCCTCCTTAGAGTAGCGGGGACGATCTCTGGGGGCAGGTGCAGGAAATCCCGCAGATACTGGATGCCTTCATTTGTCAGGTACCAGTAGAAGTGACGCCAGGCAAACTGCTCCTTCACATACCCACGGGACTTCAGAGACTGCAGGGGAGAAGCAGGGAAGAGTCATAAATTGTCTGAGCACAGCATACCGGTGTAGTCACCCTGCACCTGCACACGGGGACGGACCTGCATGGCCTTCATCACGTGGAGGTTGGGCACGTTCTTGTCGCTCAGTTCTGGATGCTTTGGCATGTGGACATCCTTCTTGGCCACCATAACTCCCTCCTTAAACAGGAGCTCGTAGATGGCAATGCGATCTTTCTTGGGCATCAACATCTAAGAGGAAAGAAAGAAAGACTGATGATCTGGAGAACATACGGCAAATCAGACGTTAGAATTAGGCAGGAACTCCATGCATTTTGGCCTTGATGTTACGGTTTTGAGCCCGATCACAGGTTTTATAACCGGAGCTCAGCAATAAGAATCAATCACTTCATCAGACATTCACACACACAGCGGGATATTCATGCAAAGCACCAGACATGTGGGACATAGGGATAATGGGAGTAGGGCCCGTAATCACTGCAGGAGCTATGGTGGGGGATGGACATAAAGCTCAGGATGGGAGATAAACGGCTGGGATCAGACGTATCACAGAGGGTTAATACTGATGGCCGTATGTAACTGGCTAAAGAGAGGTTTGCAGCCCCTCTGCACCCCATTAGCCAAGTCTGTAGATCCTTGCAGGAGGCTCACGTTTTTTTAGGAGGGAAACGCACATCTTCTATAGTCATTTTTTTTGCTCAATGTAGTAATAATGCGTCTGTTGACCCTTTCAACGTAGCGCAGCCAACCAGAGCCCGGCAGATCCACTATAATGAGCAAACAAATGGGGTAAATTCTACCCGCAGTCTTCTCGAGCTCACCGCACACCTGCTGAAACGCTGCACTGGAGACAAGGAAAAAGACTTGTAGGAACCTGGTGAAGGAGCCAGTTTGGGGCCGCTCCAAGGACCCCCACCCTACGACTTGTCTACCACTACCTGCTGGAAAAAAAAAACTAATCTAAAGATGCGCCAGCCACCTCCGCAGCAGGGAGAAGGATCACCGGGCTCTAGTCCGTAGCCAAAGATTACAAACATGGCTGCCGCTCAGAATGCAGCAAATCTTTTTGCTAATCTCTATAGTGCGGGGGTCGGGATGCTCCAGACAATCACCAAGAATTGCCCGGGTCTTTAGCGACACTTTGCTCAATCCAAAAGGGTGGGCGCCCCCTCAGTTCAAGGCCCTCACACACCAGTACGGCGGGCGCCCTCTCAGACCAATGGGAGTCCAATCTCTGGGAGCCAAATGCAAAACATGAAACTTTAATCCCCCTTACAAAGATGAGCCGCAGTGCCCGACCACCGCCCCATTCATTGGCCCCATAGGGAAGTGTGCTCACTCTTTTCCACAGGGCTCAGGCATACAACCCGCTGCCGTTCATTCCCTATGGGGCCGGTGTGCTCACTTTTCCGAAGGGCTCAGGCATACAACCCGCTGCCGTTCATTCCCTATGGGGCCGGTGTGCTCACTTTTCCGAAGGGCTCAGGCATACAACCCGCTGCCGTTCATTCCCTATGGGGCCGGTGTGCTCACTTTTCCGCAGGGGTCAGGCATACAACCCGCTGCCCCGTTCATTCCCTATGGGGCCGGCGTGCTCACTTTTCCGCAGGGGTCAGGCATACAACCCGCTGCCGTTCATTCCCTATGGGGCCGGCGTGCTCACTCTTTTCCGCAGGGCTCAGGCGTACAACCCGCAGCCCCGTTCATTCCCTATGGGGCCGGCGTGCTCACTCTTTTCCGCAGGGGTCAGGCGTACACCCCACTGCCCCGTTCATTCCCTATGGGGCCGGCGTGCTCACTCTTTTCCGCAGGGCTCAGGCGTACAACCCGCAGCCCCGTTCATTCCCTATGGGGCCGGCGTGCTCACTCTTTTCCGCAGGGGTCAGGCGTACACCCCACTGCCCCGTTCATTCCCTATGGGGCCGGTGTGCTCACTTTTCCGCAGGGGTCAGGCGTACACCCCACTGCCCCGGTCATTCCCTATGGGGCCAGTGTGCTCACTTTTCCGCAGGGGTCAGGCGTACACCCCACTGCCCCGGTCATTCCCTATGGGGCCGGTGTGCTCACTCTTTTCCGCAGGGGTCAGGCGTACAACCCACAGCCCCGTTCATTCCCTATGGGGCCGGTGTGCTCACTTTTCCGCAGGGGTCAGGCGTACAACCCACAGCCCCGTTCATTCCCTATGGGGCCGGTGTGCTCACTTTTCCGCAGGGGTCAGGCGTACACCCCACTGCCCCGGTCATTCCCTATGGGGCTGGTGTGCTCACTTTTCCGCAGGGGTCAGGCGTACACCCCACTGCCCCGGTCATTCCCTATGGGGCCGGTGTGCTCACTCTTTTCCGCAGGGGTCAGGCGTACAACCCACAGCCCCGTTCATTCCCTATGGGGCCGGTGTGCTCTCTTTTCCGCAGGGGTCAGGCGTACACCCCACTGCCCCGGTGATTCCCTATGGGGCCGGTGTGCTCACTTTTCCGCAGGGGTCAGGCGTACACCCCACTGCCCCGGTGATTCCCTATGGGGCCGGTGTGCTCACTTTTCCGCAGGGGTCAGGCGTACACCCCACTGCCCCGGTGATTCCCTATGGGGCCGGTGTGCTCACTTTTCCGCAGGGGTCAGGCGTACACCCCACTGCCCCGGTGATTCCCTATAGGGCCGGTGTGCTCACTTTTCCGCAGGGGTCAGGCGTACACCCCACTGCCCCGGTGATTCCCTATGGGGCCGGTGTGCTCACTTTTCCGCAGGGGTCAGGCGTACAACCCACTGCCCCGGTCATTCCCTATGGGGCCGGTGTGCTCACTTTTCCGCAGGGGTCAGGCGTACACCCCACTGCCCCGGTGATTCCCTATGGGGCCGGTGTGCTCACTTTTCCGCAGGGGTCAGGCGTACAACCCGCTGCCGTTCATGCCCTATGGGGCCGGTGTGCTCACTTTTCCGCAGGGGTCAGGCGTACAACCCACTGCCCCGGTGATTCCCTATGGGGCCGGTGTGCTCACTCTTTTCCTCCAGCCCCATAAGCAGTGATAGTCGCAGCGGTCAGCGTCCTAGTAGGAGACAGAGGTTGCTCTCGGCTGGACACAGCCCACCAGACTTTGTTTTCTCTGGACAATCCCTTTAATTCTCCAAAAAGTTACAAAAATTATAAAAACTGACTGAAAACGAACCCCCAATCTCCGGGGCCTCCACTACCCCAGCGTCCCCGCTGCCCGCCCGGGAGGCCGCAGCCTCTCCGCCTCTATTATCACCTCACTACACGCTACAGCGCACACATATATGGCGGCTCCGCTCCATCCACAGCTCCCGCACACATTGCCCCATCACCAGGCACCGAGCAGCCCCGGATGGCCGCTATCTACACCGGATTCCCGGGCCCCGGCACAAACTCACCTCTGCAGCTTTCTCGGAGGCCTGAGGAGGAAAGGAAAGAGCATGCGCAGAACAGCCGCACTTCCCTCTGAGAGCAGGACCCCGGATGAGGTGTCTTGGGTTGTGCCTGTTTCCAAATGCTGAGCGCGTGGCCACGTGACGTCAGTGCGTGCGGCCTTCACCCGGCTAACAGGGAGGGGCGCTGGATGATGACGTAGCGGCACAGTTTCTATGGCGCCCGTCTCCCTGGTTACGCGTCCTCTTCTTTTTCTTCTTGAGGACGGTGAGAACGGGGTGAGTGATCTGGGGAGACGGGATGACCGGTCACATCCTCTGTAGATCAGTGCCTGCACTGCTGAGGATGCGGCACAGTGTGTGAGGATGAAGGCTGGCATAACACACTCTATAGAGTGTAAACATCTATCCCCTCCCCCATAGTGGACAAACTCAGGTGCCCCCCCCCCACAATAATCAGATCCCCCCATACAGGACAAACTAAGGTCCCCCCATAATAATCATGTCTCTCCATAGTAATCAGAGCCCCACAATAATCAAATCCCCATATAATAATCAGATCCCTCATAATAATCATCAGATCCCCCATAATAATCAGATCCCCCCATAATAATCAGATCCCCCATAATAATCAGATCCCCCATAATAATCAGATCCCCCCATAATAATCAGATCCCCCATAATAATCAGATCCTCCCATAATAATCAGATCCCTCATAATAATCAGATCCCCCATAATAATCATCAGATCCCCCCATAATCATCAGATCCCCCATAATAATCAGATCCTCCCATAATAATCAGATCCCCCATAATAATCATCAGATCCCCCCCATAATCATCAGATCCCCCATAATAATCAGATCCTTCCATAATAATCAGATCCCCCCAAAATAATCAGAGCCCCCCATAATAATCAGCAGATCCCCTGTAATAATCAGATTCCCCTACAATAATCAGATCCCCCACAATAATCAGATCCTCCCATAATAATCAGATCCCCCCATAATAATCAGAGCCCCCCATAATAATCAGCAGATCCCCCGTAATAATCAATTCCCCTACAATAATCAGATCCCCCACAATAATCAGATCCTCCCATAATAAATCAGAGCCCCCCATAATAATCAGAGCCCCCCATAATAATCAGATCCCCCCATAATAATCAGATCCCCCCATAATAATCAGATCCCCATATGTGACGGGGTAAGGACCGGGGATTATTAAACTGGTGGCAGCAGAGGGAATGGAGAACAGTGGCCCGGCAATGAATGAAGCCATCACCTCAGGATACAGGGATTGGACTGTGAGGAGCCTACAAAGCCGTGAATTAGGGATCCATTACTGAGGATCAACTGGTTGAGGCTTTGGAAGGAGCTAGCCTTCAAGATGGCACCGAGAGGGATCCCCAGAGCAACTGGAGGGAAGACGCGACCTGGAGGTAAATACCCGGAAGAGTCAGAGGGCTGTGGTATGAGGAGGAGGTGGCATTGCTGGGGATGAAGCCACCATAGAAGATAAGCAGGAGGCCACTCGGAGAGCTTAGGAGAGGCAGCTCCTTGTGGAAGCATCTAGAAGCCCCAGGCAGACCTTCACCACCACACCCACCATGAAGGAATCCCCAAGAGTGTCCCACAAGGACTCTAAGCCATTCAATGAGGCTTCAGGGACATTGAAGGCTTCTTCCAAGACTTCGGACACCAATGTCAGTTCATGGAAGTTCCAGAGATGGAGTGGGTCAGACACCTGGTGGGGCTCACAGAGGGTGGAGCTGCAGAGGCGTATCGAGCTATGGACCCTCGATGTCCGTGAGTATGAGGACATTAAGAAAACCGTCCTGGAACACTGCGGTAACTCCAGACATTTCCAGGACTCAGCTCCACACATCGGACTGTAATGGAGCAGGCTCTTATGTATACCCATAGGGTCAAGCAGGCGTGTCATCTCTGGCTGGAGGGACGGGGGCCCTAACTATGGGGAAGGTCCTCCAGGACATCCAAAAAGAGCAGTTCTTTGCCAAATGCCCTGCTGAGATCAGAAAATGGGTGCGATAAAGAAAACCAGCAACCGTGGAACAAGCTGCTGCTCCAACTGATGAGGGGCCTCAGTGGAAGATGCTGGAGGATGGAGAGAGGACTACCAGCACCCCACCACCGGAGGTCCCATCCTTCATTCCCCAGTGTTCTTGTCCCTCTTGGTCAACATCTCATGTTGATACCCGTGTGAATGTGACTCCAGTTGCTCCTACCACATTTTCTGGGATGCGACAAGGAGTGATCGTAGAAGATCGCAGATGTTATGGTTGTGGCATCCTTGACATCAGCAGGCCACATGCCCAGCTAACCAGTGGAGAAGCCATCCTCCAATACAACAATCACCTCCGGCACCTGCACATCGATATCAGTCCCGGGGTTCCCCTACCTCCTGCCCCAGAATGTAAATTGGGGGTAGTACGACTCAGCGCAGGTGTCATCGATGGGGGCAGCCTGGGCATCTGAAGACACCTGCCCTGCCGGTCCATTGAAGAGTGAGGTGAAACAGCCAGGATCGGGGATTATCATTGAATTTGCTGGATGTCAGTGGAGAAATATCCCAAAAGAGACTGTAGATCTGGACTTTGGTTTTGGGATGATGAGCGGCCTGCAGATATTATCCTACTAAATAATGTGGGAGATCTACAATGCTGATTTGTGGGTAAGTCAAAGAAGATACGATATGGAGCTCGGTCCTTCAAACCTACAACATCACCATACAATATAGAAGATGCAGCCAACACCAAACTGTTGATGAGCTGTCCAGACAGGAGAGCCCTGAGTCCTGTCAGCCATGTCTATTTGTACGTGATAAGCGACCTGTTGAGATCACTGGTCTGTACACAAGTTGAGGGGGGAAGGGGTTGTAACAAAGTATCACCCCCATCCTATTGTATGGAGTGTAATGTAATCAGGCCTACTTTAGCATTTCCTGTCCTGTATCTGGTGGGGGCTTGTGAGCCTTTATTCCTCTCTGCAGGGGGCTTCCCTAATACACAATACATGTAGACAGGCTGGAGCCTGGGTTTCAGGAACCTTCTTCATACTTTGAGATACAGGTAGACAATATTTAACGGGGTGGGTGTGAGCACTTCTGGGAGGGAACCGATCCAAAGAGGGGCAGAATAGTAAGCCCTTCTGGTCAATAGCTAGGATCTCTTCCTGCGGCCGGGTCCTGGTGCCGTGTGTGGACCACTAGAAATTGGAGATCAGTTGGCACGTGGTATTGTGTTGTGTTGCCCATCCTGCTGGATTTGGGGACCTCAGCTAAGGACTGTTGTTGCATTTTCCTTGGAATCAGATTATAGGATTGCTCCCCGGATCTGTCCTGTTTGTTACGGCAATCTTGCAGACTGTAAGGCTATGTGCGCACGTGTGCGTATTACATGCAGTTACGCTGCGTTCTGCACTGCAGCGTAACTGCATGCGTCCTGCGTCCCCTGCACAGTTTATGGAGATTGTGCAGGGGCCGTGCGCACGTGGCATGTTAGAACGCAGCGATTCGGCTGCTGCCCAAATCGCTGCGTTCTAAGAAGTGACATGTCACTTCTTTCGTGTGTTCTGCACGCTGTCTATAGGGAGAGGCAGCAAGCAGCGCGCACGAATCTGCCGGCACCATGCGCTTCAGAACGCAGCTTTTCAGCTGCGCTCTGAAGCGCACATTTTCGGTGCGGTGCAGAGCGCACACAGTGCGCACATAGCCTAAGGAATGATATCCATGTCTGGTGTTTTCTTTTTCCAGTTCAAATAAAGTTTTTTTGGATTATTCATTGGCCCGCTGTCCCTGCCTGCTCTGTCACACCCCTCATCACTCACTAATAATCAGGAGACCCCATGATAATCAGATCCCAATACAATAATCAGATCCCCATAACAATCAAATCCCCCATAATATTCAGTTCCCCCATAATAATCAGATCCCCATAATATTCAGTTCCCCCATAATAATCAGATCCCCCATAATAATCAGATCCCCCATAATATTCAGTTCCCCCATAATAATCAGATCCCCCACAATAATCAGATCCCCCATAATAATCAGATCCCCCATAATAATCAGATCCCCCCATATTAATCAGGAGATCCATAATAATCAGATCCTCCCAATAATAATCAGGGGATCCCATAATAATCAGATCCCCCCATAATAATCAGATCCCCCATAATAATCAGATCCCCCATAATAATCAGATCTCCCATAATAATCAGATCCCTCCATAATAATCAGATCGTCTATAATAATCAGATCCCCCCATAATAATCAGATCTCCCATAATAATCAGATCTCCCATAATAATCAGATCCTCTATAATAATCAGATCCCCCCATAATAATCAGGAGCTCCATAAAAATCAGATCCCCCCACAATAATCAGATCCCCCATATTAATCAGGAGCCCCATAATAATCAGATCCCCCATAATAATCAGATCCCCCATAATAATCAGATCTCCCCATAATAATCAGATCTCCCATAATAATCAGATCCCTCCATAATAATCAGGAGCCCCATAATAATCAGATCCTCTATAATAATCAGATCCCTCCATAATAATCAGATCGCCCCATAATAATCAGATCCCCCCCATAATAATCAGATCTCCCCATAATAATCAGATCTCCCATAATAATCAGATCCTCTATAATAATCAGATCCCCCCATAATAATCAGGAGCCCCATAATAATCAGATCCTCTAAATTAATCAGATCCCCCCATAATAATCAGGAGCCCCATAATAATCAGATCCCCCCATAATAATCAGATCTCCCATAATAATCAGATCCTCTATAATAATCAGATCCCCCCATAATATTCAGATCTCCCATAATAATCAGATCTCCCATAATAATCAGATCCCGCATAATAAGCAGATCCCCGCATAATAATCAGATCCCCATATAGTAATCAGATCCCATAATAATCTGATCCTCCCCATAATAATCAGCTCCCCCACAGTAATCAGGTGTTCCTCCCTACAGGGTGATGATGGACCCGGACTCCGCTGTGGAGGAGAATCTGCGGCTGCAGTTCCGGGCGTTGCAGGAGCAGCAGCAGAAGCGTCTGCAGAGACTGATCGAGCGCAAGAGGGAGAAACTCAACGAGGATGACAAGAAAGCCGACGCGTTCGGTGTCCAGGACCGGCTGAACCTGCTGCACACGGACAGCGAGTCCTCCACTGAGCTGGGGAAAAGGTGGGACCCCCACCTCCATGTGACCCCTGCAGAGTACGGGTCGATCTGGTTACTGCACGCTGTGATGGATCGCCTCCAGATATTGCAGGGGCTATAGCCTCAGTACTACATAGTGTTATCGGAGCCACATTACTTATCCATAAATGTGTCAGTGAGCACAAATACATGTTATACACCTGCCTGACCCGGGATCCAGAATGCAGCCACCTTCACCAGCTCCTGTATATCAGCACAGCTTCATTCCTGCAGAGATTTCCCTCATGAGGAGCAGTGAGTGAAATTCCCCTCCTGTAGACTCTGCCTTCATCCCTGATCACTCCCCTCCTGCAGACTCTGCCTTCATCCCTGATCACTCCCCTCCTGCAGACTCTGCCTTCATCCCTGATCACTCCCCTCCTGCAGACTCTGCCTTCATCCCTGATCACTCCCCTTCTGCAGACTCTGCCTTCATGCCTGATCACTCTCCTCCTGCAGACTCTGCCTTCATGCCTGATCACTCCCCTCCTGCAGACTCTGCCTTCATCCCTGATCACTCCCCTTCTGCAGACTCTGCCTTCATGCCTGATCACTCTCCTCCTGCAGACTCTGCCTTCATGCCTGATCACTCCCCTCCTGCAGGCTCTGCTTTCATCCCTGATCGCTCCCCTCCTGCAGACTCTGCCTTCATGCCTGATCACTCCCCTTCTGCAGACTCTGCCTTCATGCCTGATCACTCCCCTCCTGCAGACTCTGCCTTCATCCCTGATCACTCCCCTTCTGCAGACTCTGCCTTCATGCCTGATCACTCTCCTCCTGCAGACTCTGCCTTCATGCCTGATCACTCCCCTCCTGCAGGCTCTGCTTTCATCCCTGATCGCTCCCCTCCTGCAGACTCTGCCTTCATGCCTGATCACTCCCCTCCTGCAGACTCTGCCTTCATGCCTGATCACTCCCCTCCTGCAGACTCTGCCTTCATGCCTGATCACTCCCCTTCTGCAGACTCTGCCTTCATGCCTGATCACTCTCCTCCTGCAGACTCTGCCTTCATGCCTGATCACTCCCCTCCTGCAGACTCTGCCTTGATGCCCGATCACTCCCCTCCTGCAGACTCTGCCTTCATGCCTGATCACTCCCCTCCTGCAGACTCTGCCTTCATGCCTGATCACTCCCCTCCTGCAGACTCTGCCTTCATGCCTGATCACTCCCCTCCTGCAGACTCTGCCTTCATGCCTGATCACTCCCCTCCTGCAGACTCTGCCTTCATGCCTGATCACTCCCCTTCTGCAGACTCTGCCTTGATGCCCGATCACTCCCCTCCTGCAGACTCTGCCTTCATGCCTGATCACTCCCCTCCTGCAGACTCTGCCTTCATCCCTGATCACTCCCCTTCTGCAGACTCTGCCTTCATGCCTGATCACTCTCCTCCTGCAGACTCTGCCTTCATGCCTGATCACTCCCCTCCTGCAGACTCTGCCTTCATGCCTGATCACTCCCCTCCTGCAGACTCTGCCTTCATGCCTGATCGCTCCCCCCCTGCAGACTCTGCCTTCATGCCTGATCACTCCCCTCCTGCAGACTCTGCCTTCATGCCTGATCACTCCCCTCCTGCAGACTCTGCCTTCATCCCTGATGACTCCCCTCCTGCAGACTCTGCCTTCATGCCTGATCACTCCCCTCCTGCAGACTCTGCCTTCATCCCTGATCACTCCCCTTCTGCAGACTGCCTTCATCCCTGATCACTCTCCTCCTGCAGACTCTGCTTCATCCCTGATCACTCCCCTCCTGCAGACTCTGCCTTCATGCCTGATCACTCCCCTCCTGCAGACTCTGCCTTCATCCCTGATCACTCCCCTCCTGCAGACTCTGCCTTCATGCCTGATCACTCCCCTTCTGCAGACTCTGCCTTCCTGCCTGATCACTCTCCTCCTGCAGACTCTGCCTTCATCCCTGATCACTCTCCTCCTGCAGACTCTGCCTTCATCCCTGATCACTCCCCTCCTGCAGACTCTGCCTTCATGCCTGATCACTCCCCTCCTGCAGACTCTGCCTTCATCCCTGATCACTCCCCTTCTCGAGACTCTGCCTTCATGCCCGATCACTCCCCTCCTGCAGACTCTGCCTTCATGCCCGATCACTCCCCTCCTGCAGACTCTGCCTTCATCCCTGATCACTCCCCTCCTGCAGACTCTGCCTTCATCCCTGATCACTCCCCTTCTGCAGACTCTGCCTTCATCCCTGATCACTCCCCTCCTGCAGACTCTGCCTTCATCCCTGATCACTCCCCTCCTGCAGACTCTGCCTTCATCCCTGATCACTCCCCTCCTGCAGACTCTGCCTTCATCCCTGATCACTCCCCTCCTGCAGACTCTGCCTTCATCCCTGATCACTCCCCTCCTGCAGACTCTGCCTTCATCCCTGATCACTCCCCTCCTGCAGACTCTGCCTTCATGCCTGATCGCTCCCCTCCTGCAGACTCTGCCTTCATGCCTGATCACTCCCCTTCTGCAGACTCTGCCTTGATGCCCGATCACTCCCCTCCTGCAGACTCTGCCTTGATGCCCGATCACTCCCCTCCTGCAGACTCTGCCTTGATGCCCGATCACTCCGCTCCTGCAGACTCTGCCTTCATCCCTGATCACTCCCCTCCTGCAGACTCTGCCTTCATCCCTGATCACTCCCCTTCTGCAGACTCTGCCTTCATGCCTGATCACTCTCCTCCTGCAGACTCTGCCTTCATGCCTGATCACTCCCCTTCTGCAGACTCTGCCTTCATGCCTGATCACTCCCCTCCTGCAGACTCTGCCTTCATCCCTGATCACTCCCCTTCTGCAGACTCTGCCTTCATGCCTGATCACTCCCCTCCTGCAGACTCTGCCTTCATGCCTGATCGCTCCCCTCCTGCAGACTCTGCCTTCATGCCTGATCGCTCCCCTCCTGCAGACTCTGCCTTCATGCCTGATCACTCCCCTTCTGCAGACTCTGCCTTCATCCCTGATCGCTCCCCTCCTGCAGACTCTGCCTTCATGCCTGATCACTCCCCTCCTGCAGACTCTGCCTTCATGCCTGATCACTCCCCTCCTGCAGACTCTGCCTTCATCCCTGATCACTCCCCTCCTGCAGACTCTGCCTTCATGCCTGATCACTCCCCTCCTGCAGACTCTGCCTTCATGCCTGATCACTCCCCTCCTGCAGACTCTGCCTTCATCCCTGATCACTCCCCTCCTGCAGACTCTGCCTTCATCCCTGATCACTCCCCTTCTGCAGACTCTGCCTTCATCCCTGATCGCTCCCCTTCTGCAGACTCTGCCTTCATGCCTGATCGCTCCCCTCCTGCAGACTCTGCCTTCATGCCTGATCACTCCCCTCCTGCAGACTCTGCCTTCATGCCTGATCATTCCCCTCCTGCAGACTCTGCCTTCATCCCTGATCACTCCCCTTCTGCAGACTCTGCCTTCATGCCTGATCACTTCTCTCCTGCAGACTCTGCCTTCATCCCTGATCACTCCCCTCCTGCAGACTCTGCCTTCATCCCTGATCACTCCCCTCCTGCAGACTCTGCCTTCATCCCTGATCACTCCCCTCCTGCAGACTCTGCCTTCATGCCTGATCACTCCCCTCCTGTAGACTCTGCCTTCATGCCTGATCGCTACCCTCCTGCAGACTCTGCCTTCATCCCTGATCGCTCCCCTCCTGCAGACTCTGCCTTCATGCCTGATCGCTCCCCTCCTGCAGACTCTGCCTTCATCCCTGATCACTCCCCTCCTGCAGACTCTGCCTTCATGCCTGATCACTCCCCTCCTGCAGACTCTGCCTTCATGCCTGATCGCTCCCCTCCTGCAGACTCTGCCTTCATCCCTGATCGCTCCCCTCCTGCAGACTCTGCCTTCATCCCTGATCACTCCCCTCCTGCAGACTCTGCCTTCATGCCTGATCACTCCCCTCCTGCAGACTCTGCCTTCATCCCTGATCACTCCCCTCCTGCAGACTCTGCCTTCATCCCTGATCACTCCCCTCCTGCAGACTCTGCCTTCATGCCTGATCACTCCCCTCCTGCAGACTCTGCCTTCATGCCTGATCACTCCCCTCCTGCAGACTCTGCCTTCATGCCTGATCACTCCCCTCCTGCAGACTCTGCCTTCATCCCTGATCACTCCCCTCCTGCAGACTCTGCCTTCATCCCTGATCACTCCCCTCCTGCAGACTCTGCCTTCATGCCTGATCACTCCCCTCCTGCAGACTCTGCCTTCATGCCTGATCACTCCCCTCCTGCAGACTCTGCCTTCATGCCTGATCACTCCCCTCCTGCAGACTCTGCCTTCATGCCCGATCACTCCCCTCCTGCAGACTCTGCCTTCATCCCTGATCACTCCCCTCCTGCAGACTCTGCCTTCATCCCTGATCACTCCCCTCCTGCAGACTCTGCCTTCATGCCCGATCACTCCCCTCCTGCAGACTCTGCCTTCATCCCTGATCACTCCCCTCCTGCAGACTCTGCCTTCATGCCCGATCTCTCCCCTCCTTCAGACTCTGCCTTCATCCCTGATCACTCCCCTCCTGCAGACTCTGCCTTCATCCCTGATCACTCCCCTCCTGCAGACTCTGCCTTCATCCCTGATCACTCCCCTTCTGCAGACTCTGCCTTCATGCCTGATCGCTCCCCTCCTGCAGACTCTGCCTTCATCCCTGATCACTCCCCTCCTGCAGACTCTGCCTTCATGATTGATGACTCCCCTCCTGCAGACTCTGCCTTCATCCCTGATCACTCCCCTCCTGCAGACTCTGCCTTCATGCCCGATCACTCCCCTCCTGCAGACTCTGCCTTCATCCCTGATCACTCCCCTCCTGCAGACTCTGCCTTCATCCCTGATCACTCCCCTCCTGCAGACTCTGCCTTCATCCCTGATCACTCCCCTCCTGCAGACTCTGCCTTCATCCCTGATCACTCCCCTCCTGCAGACTCTGCCTTCATCCCTGATCACTCCCCTCCTGCAGACTTTGCCTTCATACCTGATCACTCCCCTCCTGCAGACTCTGCCTTCATGCCCGATCACTCCCCTCCTGCAGACTCTGCCTTCATGCCTGATCACTCCCCTCCTGCAGACTCTGCCTTCATCCCTGATCACTCCCCTCCTGCAGACTCTGCCTTCATCCCTGATCACTCCCCTCCTGCAGACTCTGCCTTCATCCCTGATCACTCCCCTCCTGCAGACTCTGCCTTCATGCCTGATCACTCCCCTCCTGCAGACTCTGCCTTCATGCCTGATCACTCCCCTCCTGCAGACTCTGCCTTCATGCCTGATCGCTCCCCTCCTGCAGACTCTGCCTTCATCCCTGATCACTCCCCTCCTGCAGACTCTGCCTTCATCCCTGATCACTCCCCTTCTGCAGACTCTGCCTTCATGCCCGATCACTCCCCTCCTGCAGACTCTGCCTTCATGCCTGATCACTCCCCTCCTGCAGACTCTGCCTTCATGCCTGATCACTCCCCTCCTGCAGACTCTGCCTTCATGCCTGATCGCTCCCCTCCTGCAGACTCTGCCTTCATCCCGGATCATTCCCTTCCTGCAGACTCTGCCTTAATGCCCGATCACTCCCCTCCTGCAGACTCTGCCTTCATGCCTGATCACTCCCCTCCTGCAGACTCTGCCTTCATGCCTGATCACTCCCTTCCTGCAGACTCTGCCTTCATGCCTGATCACTCTCCTCCTGCAGACTCTGCCTTCATCCCTGATCACTCCCCTCCTGCAGACTCTGCCTTCATCCCTGATCGCTCCTCTCCTGCAGACTCTGCCTTCATGCCCGATCACTCCCCTCCTGCAGACTCTGCCTTCATGCCTGATCACTCCCCTCCTGCAGACTCTGCCTTCATCCCTGATCACTCCCCTCCTGCAGACTCTGCCTTCATCCCTGATCACTCCCCTCCTGCAGACTCTGCCTTCATGCCCGATCACTCCCCTCCTGCAGACTCTGCCTTCATCCCTGATCACTCCCCACCTGCAGACTCTGCCTTCATGCCCGATCTCTCCCCTCCTTCAGACTGTGCCTTCATGCCCGATCACTCCCCTCCTGCAGTCTCTGCCTTCATCCCTGATCACTCCCCTCCTGCAGACTCTGCCTTCATCCCTGATCACTCCCCTCCTGCAGACTCTGCCTTCATGCCCGATCACTACCCTCCTGCAGACTCTGCCTTCATGCCTGATCACTCCCCTCCTGCAGACTCTGCCTTCATGCCTGATCACTCCCCTTCTGCAGACTCTGCCTTCATGCCTGATCACTCCCCTCCTGCAGACTCTGCCTTCATCCCTGATCACTCCCCTCCTGCAGACTCTGCCTTCATCCCTGATCACTCCCCTCCTGCAGACTCTGCCTTCATCCCTGATCACTCCCCTCCTGCAGACTCTGCCTTCATCCCTGATCACTCCCCTCCTGCAGACTCTGCCTTCATGCCCGATCACTCCCCTCCTGCAGACTCTGCCTTCATCCCTGATCACTCCCCTCCTGCAGACTCTGCCTTCATCCCTGATCACTCCCCTCCTGCAGACTCTGCCTTCATCCCTGATCGCTCCCCTCCTGCAGACTCTGCCTTCATGCCTGATCACTCCCCTCCTGCAGACTCTGCCTTCATCCCTGATCACTCCCCTCCTGCAGACTCTGCCTTCATCCCCGATCACTCCCCTCCTGCAGACTCTGCCTTCATGCCCGATCACTCCACTCCTGCAGACTCTGCCTTCATGCCCGATCACTCCACTCCTGCAGACTCTGCCTTAATGCCCGATCACTCCCCTCCTGCAGACTCTGCCTTCATCCCTGATCACTCCCCTTCTGCAGACTCTGCCTTCATCCCTGATCACTCCCCTCCTGCAGACTCTGCCTTCATGCCTGATCGCTCCCCTCCTGCAGACTCTGCCTTCATGCCTGATCACTCCCCTCCTGCAGACTCTGCCTTCATGCCTGATCACTCCCCTCCTGCAGACTCTGCCTTCATCCCTGATCATTCCCCTCCTGCAGACTCTGCCTTAATGCCCGATCACTCCCCTCCTGCAGACTCTGCCTTCATCCCTGATCACTCCCCTCCTGCAGACTCTGCCTTCATGCCCGATCACTCCCCTCCTGCAGACTCTGCCTTCATCCCTGATCACTCCCCACCTGCAGACTCTGCCTTCATGCCCGATCTCTCCCCTCCTTCAGACTCTGCCTTCATGCCCGATCACTCCCCTCCTGCAGTCTCTGCCTTCATCCCTGATCACTCCCCTCCTGCAGACTCTGCCTTCATCCCTGATCACTCCCCTCCTGCAGACTCTGCCTTCATGCCCGATCACTACCCTCCTGCAGACTCTGCCTTCATGCCTGATCACTCCCCTCCTGCAGACTCTGCCTTCATGCCTGATCACTCCCCTTCTGCAGACTCTGCCTTCATGCCTGATCACTCCCCTCCTGCAGACTCTGCCTTCATCCCTGATCACTCCCCTCCTGCAGACTCTGCCTTCATGCCCGATCACTCCCCTCCTGCAGACTCTGCCTTCATCCCTGATCACTCCCCTCCTGCAGACTCTGCCTTCATCCCTGATCACTCCCCTCCTGCAGACTCTGCCTTCATGCCCGATCACTCCCCTCCTGCAGACTCTGCCTTCATGCCCGATCACTCCCCTCCTGCAGACTCTGCCTTCATGCCCGATCACTCCCCTCCTGCAGACTCTGCCTTCATGCCCGATCACTCCCCTCCTGCAGACTCTGCCTTCATCCCTGATCACTCCCCTCCTGCAGACTCTGCCTTCATCCCTGATCACTCCCCTCCTGCAGACTCTGCCTTCATCCCTGATCACTCCCCTCCTGCAGACTCTGCCTTCATCCCTGATCACTCCCCTCCTGCAGACTCTGCCTTCATGCCCGATCACTCCCCTCCTGCAGACTCTGCCTTCATCCCTGATCACTCCCCTCCTGCAGACTCTGCCTTCATCCCTGATCACTCCCCTCCTGCAGACTCTGCCTTCATGCCCGATCACTCCCCTCCTGCAGACTCTGCCTTCATGCCCGATCACTCCCCTCCTGCAGACTCTGCCTTCATGCCCGATCACTCCCCTCCTGCAGACTCTGCCTTCATGCCCGATCACTCCCCTCCTGCAGACTCTGCCTTCATGCCCGATCACTCCCCTCCTGCAGACTCTGCCTTCATCCCTGATCACTCCCCTCCTGCAGACTCTGCCTTCATACCTGATCACTCCCCTCCTGCAGACTCTGCCTTCATGCCCGATCACTCCCCTCCTGCAGACTCTGCCTTCATGCCCGATCACTCCCCTCCTGCAGACTCTGCCTTCATCCCTGATCACTCCCCTCCTGCAGACTCTGCCTTCATCCCTGATCACTCCCCTCCTGCAGACTCTGCCTTCATCCCTGATCACTCCCCTCCTGCAGACTCTGCCTTCATCCCTGATCGCTCCCCTCCTGCAGACTCTGCCTTCATGCCCGATCACTCCCCTCCTGCAGACTCTGCCTTCATGCCCGATCACTCCCCTCCTGCAGACTCTGCCTTCATGCCCGATCACTCCCCTCCTGCAGACTCTGCCTTCATCCCTGATCACTCCCCTCCTGCAGACTCTGCCTTCATCCCTGATCACTCCCCTCCTGCAGACTCTGCCTTCATCCCTGATCACTCCCCTCCTGCAGACTCTGCCTTCATGCCCGATCACTCCCCTCCTGCAGACTCTGCCTTCATCCCTGATCACTCCCCACCTGCAGACTCTGCCTTCATGCCCGATCTCTCCCCTCCTTCAGACTCTGCCTTCATGCCCGATCACTCCCCTCCTGCAGTCTCTGCCTTCATCCCTGATCACTCCCCTCCTGCAGACTCTGCCTTCATCCCTGATCACTCCCCTCCTGCAGACTCTGCCTTCATGCCCGATCACTACCCTCCTGCAGACTCTGCCTTCATGCCTGATCACTCCCCTCCTGCAGACTCTGCCTTCATGCCTGATCACTCCCCTCCTGCAGACTCTGCCTTCATCCCTGATCACTCCCCTCCTGCAGACTCTGCCTTCATGCCCGATCACTCCCCTCCTGCAGACTCTGCCTTCATCCCTGATCACTCCCCTCCTGCAGACTCTGCCTTCATCCCTGATCACTCCCCTCCTGCAGACTCTGCCTTCATGCCCGATCACTCCCCTCCTGCAGACTCTGCCTTCATGCCCGATCACTCCCCTCCTGCAGACTCTGCCTTCATGCCCGATCACTCCCCTCCTGCAGACTCTGCCTTCATGCCCGATCACTCCCCTCCTGCAGACTCTGCCTTCATCCCTGATCACTCCCCTCCTGCAGACTCTGCCTTCATCCCTGATCACTCCCCTCCTGCAGACTCTGCCTTCATCCCTGATCACTCCCCTCCTGCAGACTGCCTTCATCCCTGATCACTCCCCTCCTGCAGACTCTGCCTTCATGCCCGATCACTCCCCTCCTGCAGACTCTGCCTTCATCCCTGATCACTCCCCTCCTGCAGACTCTGCCTTCATGCCTGATCACTCCCTTCCTGCAGACTCTGCCTTCATGCCCGATCACTCCCCTCCTGCAGACTGTGCCTTCATGCCCGATCACTCCCCTCCTGCAGACTCTGCCTTCATGCCCGATCACTCCCCTACTGCAGACTCTGCCTTCATGCCTGATCGCTCCCCTCCTGCAGACTCTGCCTTCATGCCTGATCGCTCCCCTCCTGCAGACTCTGCCTTCATGCCCGATCACTCCCCTCCTGCAGACTCTGCCTTCATGCCTGATCACTCCCCTCCTGCAGACTCTGCCTTCATCCCTGATCACTCCCCTTCTGCAGACTCTGCCTTCATGCCCGATCACTCCCCTCCTGCAGACTCTGCCTTCATGCCTGATCACTCCCCTCCTGCAGACTCTGCCTTCATGCCTGATCGCTCCCCTCCTGCAGACTCTGCCTTCATGCCTGATCGCTCCCCTCCTGCAGACTCTGCCTTCATGCCTGATCACTCCCCTCCTGCAGACTCTGCCTTCATCCCTGATCATTCCCCTCCTGCAGACTCTGCCTTAATGCCCGATCACTCCCCTCCTGCAGACTCTGCCTTCATGCCCGATCGCTCCCCTCCTGCAGACTCTGCCTTCATCCCTGATCACTCCCCTCCTGCAGACTCTGCCTTCATCCCTGATCACTCCCCTTCTGCAGACTCTGCCTTCATGCCCGATCACTCCCCTCCTGCAGACTCTGCCTTCATGCCTGATCACTCCCCTCCTGCAGACTCTGCCTTCATGCCTGATCACTCCCCTCCTGCAGACTCTGCCTTCATGCCTGATCGCTCCCCTCCTGCAGACTCTGCCTTCATCCCTGATCACTCCCCTCCTGCAGACTCTGCCTTCATGCCCGATCACTCCCCTCCTGCAGACTCTGCCTTCATGCCCGATCACTCCCCTCCTGCAGACTCTGCCTTCATGCCCGATCACTCCCCTCCTGCAGACTCTGCCTTCATGCCCGATCACTCCCCTCCTGCAGACTCTGCCTTCATGCCCGATCACTCCCCTCCTGCAGACTCTGCCTTCATCCCTGATCACTCCCCTCCTGCAGACTCTGCCTTCATCCCTGATCACTCCCCTCCTGCAGACTCTGCCTTCATCCCTGATCACTCCCCTCCTGCAGACTCTGCCTTCATCCCTGATCACTCCCCTCCTGCAGACTCTGCCTTCATGCCCGATCACTCCCCTCCTGCAGACTCTGCCTTCATCCCTGATCACTCCCCTCCTGCAGACTCTGCCTTCATCCCTGATCACTCCCCTCCTGCAGACTCTGCCTTCATGCCTGATCACTCCCCTCCTGCAGACTCTGCCTTCATGCCTGATCACTCCCCTCCTGCAGACTCTGCCTTCATGCCCGATCACTCCCCTCCTGCAGACTCTGCCTTCATGCCCGATCACTCCCCTCCTGCAGACTCTGCCTTCATCCCTGATCACTCCCCTCCTGCAGACTCTGCCTTCATCCCTGATCACTCCCCTCCTGCAGACTCTGCCTTCATGCCTGATCACTCCCTTCCTGCAGACTCTGCCTTCATGCCCGATCACTCCCCTCCTGCAGACTCTGCCTTCATGCCTGATCACTCCCTTCCTGCAGACTCTGCCTTCATGCCTGATCACTCCCCTCCTGCAGACTCTGCCTTCATCCCTGATCACTCCCCTCCTGCAGACTCTGCCTTCATGCCCGATCACTCCCCTCCTGCAGACTCTGCCTTCATGCCTGATCACTCCCCTCCTGCAGACTCTGCCTTCATGCCTGATCACTCCCCTCCTGCAGACTCTGCCTTCATGCCTGATCGCTCCCCTCCTGCAGACTCTGCCTTCATCCCGGATCATTCCCTTCCTGCAGACTCTGCCTTCATCACTGATCACTCCCCTCCTGCAGACTCTGCCTTCATGCCCGATCACTCCCCTCCTAAAGACTCTGCCTTCATCCCTGATCACTCCCCTCCTGCAGACTCTGCCTTCATGCCTGATCACTCCCCTCCTGCAGACTCTGCCTTCATGCCTGATCACTCCCCTCCTGCAGACTCTGCCTTCATCCCTGATCGCTCCCCTCCTGCAGACTCTGCCTTCATCCCTGATCACTCCCCTCCTGCAGACTCTGCCTTCATGCCCGATCACTCCCCTCCTGCAGACTCTGCCTTCATGCCTGATCACACCCCTCCTGCAGACTCTGCCTTCATGCCTGATCACTCCCCTCCTGCAGACTCTGCCTTCATGCCTGATCACTCCCCTCCTGCAGACTCTGCCTTCATCCCTGATCACTCCCCTCCTGCAGACTCTGCCTTCATCCCTGATCACTCCCCTCCTGCAGACTCTGCCTTCATGCCCGATCACTCCCCTCCTGCAGACTCTGCCTTCATGCCCGATCACTCCCTTCCTGCAGACTCTGCCTTAATGCCCGATCACTCCCCTCCTGCAGACTCTGCCTTCATGCCTGATCACTCCCCTGCTGCAGACTCTGCCTTCATCCCTGATCACTCCCCTCCTGCAGACTCTGCCTTCATGCCCGATCACTCCCCTCCTGCAGACTCTGCCTTCATGCCTGATCACTCCCCTCCTGCAGACTCTGCCTTCATGCCTGATCACTCCCCTCCTGCAGACTCTGCCTTCATGCCTGATCACTCCCCTCCTGCAGACTCTGCCTTCATGCCTGATCGCTCCCCTCCTGCAGACTCTGCCTTCATCCCGGATCATTCCCTTCCTGCAGACTCTGCCTTCATCACTGATCACTCCCCTCCTGCAGACTCTGCCTTCATGCCCGATCACTCCCCTCCTAAAGACTCTGCCTTCATCCCTGATCACTCCCCTCCTGCAGACTCTGCCTTCATGCCTGATCACTCCCCTCCTGCAGACTCTGCCTTCATGCCTGATCACTCCCCTCCTGCAGACTCTGCCTTCATCCCTGATCGCTCCCCTCCTGCAGACTCTGCCTTCATCCCTGATCGCTCCCCTCCTGCAGACTCTGCCTTCATGCCTGATCACTCCCCTCCTGCAGACTCTGCCTTCATGCCTGATCGCTCCCCTCCTGCAGACTCTGCCTTCATGCCTGATCGCTCCCCTCCTGCAGACTCTGCCTTCATGCCTGATCACTCCCCTCCTGCAGACTCTGCCTTCATGCCTGATCACTCCCCTCCTGCAGACTCTGCCTTCATGCCCGATCACTCCCCTCCTGCAGACTCTGGCTTCATGCCTGATCACTCCCCTCCTGCAGACTCTGCCTTCATCCCTGATCACTCCCCTCCTGCAGACTCTGCCTTCATCCCTGATTACTCTACTCCTGCAGACTCTGCCTTCATGCCTGATCGCTCCCCTCCTGCAGACTCTGCCTTCATCCCTGATCACTCCCCTCCTGCAGACTCTGCCTTCATCCCTGATCACTCCCCTCCTGCAGACTCTGCCTTCATCCCTGATCACTCCCCTTCTGCAGACTCTGCCTTCATGCCTGATCGCTCCCCTCCTGCAGACTCTGCCTTCATCCCTGATCACTCCCCTCCTGCAGACTCTGCCTTAATGCCCGATCACTCCCCTCCTGCAGACTCTGCCTTCATGCCTGATCACTCCCCTCCTGCAGACTCTGCCTTCATTCCTGATCGCTCCCCTCCTGCAGACTCTGCCTTCATGCCTGATCACTCCCCTCCTGCAGACTCTGCCTTCATCCCTGATCACTCCCCTCCTGCAGACTCTGCCTTCATCCCTGATCACTCCCCTCCTGCAGACTCTGCCTTCATCCCTGATCACTCCCCTCCTGCAGACTCTGCCTTCATGCCCGATCACTCCCCTCCTGCAGACTCTGCCTTCATGCCCGATCACTCCCCTCCTGCAGACTCTGCCTTCATCCCTGATCACTCCCCTCCTGCAGACTCTGCCTTCATCCCTGATCACTCCCCTCCTGCAGACTCGGCCTTCATGCCCGATCACTGCCCTCCTGCAGACTCTGCGTTGTGTTCGCTTTCCTCCTTCTCTGCAGTTCTCTTTCTCGGATGCTTTCCCCCTCTCCGCACTTTAGTCTTCTGGGTACAGCCTCCTCCTCCGCTCTGCTGCTCTCTCAAATGTGTCCAATGTAATCCTATAGGATTCCATTAGCTAAAATCCAAGACCATAGCTAAAATCCAAGGACGACCCTCAGGTCCATCACTGGGACTAATCCTCCGCTTTTCACAGTGTCCCCATAAAGTGAGCGGCACATTCTGGTAATCGGCGATTTCCCCGTCCTGGATCTACGGCTGCAGCCAGTCACTGCGCCCGGTTCCCCAGCGCCATGGATTGAGTCTGTATGACCCGAGTACTAATCCTTTCCCACATTCCAGGGTCCTGGAAGATGAGAACGAGCAGCTGCAGGGCCAGATCCGGGAGCTGCAGGACCAGAACGGCCGGATCCACAAACTCCTCAAGGAGAAGGACTTTGAGATCAAACATCTGAGGAGGAAGGTAGAAGAAAGCAAGATGGCGCTGACAGGTGACCGCACCCCGACCGCAGGGACGCAACCGCGTACAACAAGAAATGGAAGCAACAAAATAACAATATACAACAAATCAGGTTTATGTATTAAATAATTAACATCACATAAAAGATAAAAAGGGGAAACAAGAGGCACAAAATATCCGAAAAGCAAAGGAGGCGCGAGACATAAGGCACCGGGATATTCTGTGCCTCTTGTTTTTTATTTTTATTTGTGATGTTAATTATTTAATAAATAAACCTGGTTTGTCCTATATTGAAGTTGTTACTCTTGTGTTTTTGGTCTAATCTCTACAGGAAGATTTATATCCTTGATTTTTTGGTATTTATATTCTGTATCAGACTGGAAGTTCTCCGGCTACAACTGCGGGATTTGTGGTGAAAGTGTAACTCCGCTGTCACTATCACTCGGATGTATCATCACTGAAGCTGACAATGACGGGGCTGGAGCGGTGATAGAGCGCGGTGATAGAGCGCGGTGATAGAGCGCAGTGATAGAGTTTGGTGATAGAGCGCGGTAATAGAGTGCGGCGATAGAGCCTGGTGATAGAGCGCGGCGATAGAGCCTGGTGATAGAGCGCGGCGATAGAGCCTGGTGATAGAGCGCGGCGATAGAGCCTGGTGATAGAGCGCGGCGATAGAGCCTGGTGATAGAGCGCGGCGATAGAGCCTGGTGATAGAGCGCGGCGATAGAGCCTGGTGATAGAGCGCGGCGATAGAGCCTGGTGATAGAGCGCGGTGATAGAGCCTGGTGATAGAGCGCGGTGATGGAGCCTGGTGATAGAGCGCGGTGATGGAGTGCGGTGATGGAGCTCAGTAATGGAGCGCGGTGATAGAGTACGGTGATAGAGCGTGGTGATAAAGCGCGGTAATAGAGCCTGGTGATAGAGCGCGGTGATAGAGCGCGGTGATCGGCCCCTTTGTGGTTGTTACGGGCGCCAATGTGCAGAAAACTTCAGCGGGATCCCTTAGGAGTCTTAGGCGGGCTTTGCACATTGCGACATCGCAAGCCGATGCTGCGATGTCGCACGCGATAGTCCCCGCCCCCGTCGCAGGTACGATATCTTGTGATAGCTGGCGTAGCGAAAATTATCGCTACGCCAGCTTCACATGCACTCACCTGCCCTGCGACGTCGCTCTGGCCGGCGACCCGCGTTCTTACTAAGGGGGCCGGTCGTACAACGTCACAGCGACGTCACACGGCAGGCGGCCAATCAAAGCGGAGGGGCGGAGATGAGCAGGATGTAAACATCCCGCCCACCTTCTTCCTTCCGCATAGCCGGTGGAGGCAGGTAAGGAGATGTTCCTCGCTCCTGCGGCTTCATACACAGCGATGTGTGCTGCCGCAGGAACGAGGAACAACATCGTACCTGTCGCGGCAGTGTAATTTTGAAAAAGTCGGAGCCTGCACCGATGATACGATAACGACGCTTTTGCGCTTGTTCATTGTATCATCTAGGATTTACACACTACGACATCGCAAGTGACGCCAGATGTGCGTCACTTTCGATTTGACCCCACCTACATCGCACCTGCGATGTTGCAACGTGCAAAGCCGCCCTTAGAGTATGTGTGCACATGCTGCATCTTTGTGGTGACCACGAAGATGAACGTTTTTGGCTCCAAAAAACGCACCCACGACAAAAATGCATAAACAAAATGCATGTGTTTTTGACGCTTATTATGATCAATGCAGTGAAATCTATTGCCTGGAAGGACTCAAAAACACAGAAAGAATTGCCATGCTGTATTTTTGTGAGAACAGACTGTCTGGAACACCAATATGTGTGAGCTGGGTGCTAGCTTAAAAAACACATAACTATAGTAAAGTGAAAAAGCTGCACACTAAACACTATATTATAAGGAAATATTGGTAAAGCATAACCACTATAGGAATATAAGAACAATGAAAAATACATTTGGCTAACTGGAAAAAATGGAAAACTGCATAACTGCTAAGGATATTTGAAATAGAACAGATATTTAGCAAATGTATTGATCAATGCAATTGTGCCCGAATACCACGACAAGGTAATCTCTTATTATTTGGGAACCTAACCATAAAGGCCTCTATATGTGCGACTAAAAATCTGCAGGTCTGGGCAGACAGACTCCTGGCTATACAGAGTGGTGAACGGAGCATAGCAGACGGGCGGGGTCCTCAGACAGAAATAACTGAATGCTAATGAGAAAAAACTATCTGGAACACCAATGTGTGTGAACTAGGTGCTAGCTTAGAGGCATTTACGGTTAGGTTCCCGAATAATAAGAAAAAATATATATATATAGAAATAAATTCTTATATGTAAAAAATCTGTGCTGAACCAAGGTATATTTGTATTGATATTTATATTTTAATTTCTATTTCTACTCACAGAATGGGGATATTTATGGTTAAAAGATTGCAAGAAAGAAGTACGTAAAACACATAAATTTGCACAACAATAAAATAATCACTCAAAAAAAACGCTTAAAAGACGCTTATAAAAATGTGGAGCCCCGGCCGGCGGCTGCCATCTATTTTAAAATCCCCGGCCGGGGCTCCACAGTTTTATAAGTGTCTTTTAAGCGTTTTTTTTGAGTGATTATTTTATTGTTGTGCAAATTTATGTGTTTTATGTACTCTTTTCTTGCAATCTTTTAACATAAATACATAAATATCCCCATTCTGTGAGTAGAAATAGAAATTAAAATATAAATATAAATACAGATATACCTTGGTTCAGCACAGATTTTTTACATATAAGAATTTATGTATATATATATATATATATATATATATATATATATATATACTAGAAGGTGGCCCGATTCTACGCATCGGGTATTCTAGAATTTACGTATTGTGTAGTTCATGTATGATTTTTGTTATATATATATATATAGATGTTGTTGTCTGTAGTTACCAAGTGTTTGTGTAGGGCGCTGTACATGTTCTGGGTGTTGTCTGGGTGTGGCGGGGGGGTGAGAGCGGTGTTGTTTGTGTGTTGCGTTGTTCGTAGAGCGCTGTGTGTCTGTAGCGTTGTGTGTGTGTTGCATGGTTTGTGTGGGTGTGGTGTGCGTGTGTGTGTTTTGGGGGGAGGTATGTTTTGTGCAATGTGTGTGTTGCGCGGTATGTGCGTATATTTGTGTATGCTGCGGTGTTTGTGTGTTGGTTGTTGTGTGTGTGCGGCGTTGTCTGTGTTTGTGGGTGTCAGTGTAGGGCGGTGTTTGTGGTTCCCAGTGTGTGGTGTGGTGTGTTGTGCGGTGCGCATGTGGCGGTGTGTGTGTGTTTTGGGGGGAGGTGTGCACCCCCATCGTGCTCCATCCCCCATGCTATAATAGTTCTCCTATTATACTCAGAGAGGAGTATAATAGGAGGATAGGAGGACTGTAATAGGAGGAGTAGTCCTGGGGGGAGAGGAGTATAATGCCGGCTCCCTGCACATGTGTACCGGGAGCCGGTGTACGCTGGTAACTATGATACACATCGGGTAACTAAGGGACCTTAGTTACCCGATGTGTATAATGGTTACCAGCGTTCACCGGCTCCGTCACGATCCCAGCATCGCAAGGTTATGTCTGGCGATGCGTGCGGAGGGCCGGGGCGAGCGGTCAATCCATGCGGAGGGCGGGGCCAGGCCAAGGCGAGCGACCAATCCGTGGGGGGGCGGGGCCAGGCCGAGCCCAGCGGCGACCAATCCGTGGGGGGGGCGGGGCCAGGCCGAGCCCAGCGGCCAATCAGACGGTTGTCACTGTAATGACACTTATTACCGTGACACAATTTTGGAGCAAGACAGACAGACAGACAGAATAAGGCAATTATATATATATATATATATGTTCTAGGTTAAACCCAGGCAATAAGGGGTTTATTACCTTAAAAATCTAGCTGCAGATCCATAAAAACATTGGGTCATAGCGCTGACCTTTTTCCATACAGATTTTTCCCGAATAATAAGAGATTACCTTGTCGTGGTATTTGGGCACAATTGCATTGATCAATACATTTCGTAAATACCTCTTCTATTTCAAATATTCTTAGCAGTTATGCAGTTTTCATTTTTCATGTTTTCTGTTTTTTCCAGTTAGCCAAATGTATTTTTCGTTGTTCTTATATTCCTATAGCGGTTATGCTTTACCAATATTTCCTTATAATATCGTGTTTCGTGCGCAGCTTTTTCACTTTACTATATGCTGTATTTTTTGTGGCCATCACAAAGTTGCAGCCAAAAAAAAAAGCGGCAAAGTGCAAACAGAAACACTGTAATTTCATGGACTTTGCTAGGGAAGGAAATTAATGCGGTTTGGGGACCAAAAGTGCACCCCAAAAATGCTGCAAAAACACAGCACAGTGTGCGCATGAGGCTTTAACCTTAAATCTAAAGCTCTCTAGATAATGGCATTAACCCTTCCCAAGCCCAACCCACCAGGAAAAATAGATGTTAATAGACTTGGATAGAAATGAGCAAAAAATATTCACACCCCCCGGGTCCGGATCCTTTTGAGTCCATCCGTGGCAGTGAGATGAGGGCAGCAGTCTAAAGCCGGCACCTCGTGTGACATCATGATGCGGGGGCCCAGGACGGTCCATGCACGGTCCATGCGGAAATTACCCTGCGGTAGACCCTGCACGGTCCATGCGGAAATTACACTGCGGTAGACCCTGCACGGTCCATGCGGAAATTACCCTGCGGTAGACCCTGCACGGTCCATGCGGAAATTACCCTGCGGTAGACCCTGCACGGTCCATGCGGAAAATACCCTGCGGTAGACCCTGCACGGTCCATGCGGAAATTACCCTGCGGTAGACCCTGCACAGTCCATGCAGAAATTACCCTGCGGTAGACCCTGCACGGTCCATGCGGAAATTACCATGCGGTAGACCCTGCACGGTCCATGCGGAAATTACCCTGCGGTAGACCCTGCACGGTCCATGCGGAAATTACCCTGCGGTAGACCCTGCACGGTCCATGCGGAAATTACCCTGCGGTAGACCCTGCACAGTCCATGCGGACGTTACCCTGCGGTGCGGATTTGGAATCATCAGCTCGGTGATTTATGGTGCAATGTAGGGGATAAAATCTGCAACAAATCCGCATGTATCCGCTCGTCTTCTGATATTTAATACTAAAACCTCCCAATGTAATAACAGGTGATCTGCTATGTGTAGAAAGTCATTAGAACGAGCCGTGCCGTAATAACTCTCCGTCCGTCTGACCGCAGGGACGGCCGGCCTGGCTGGGGATGTCGCAGCCACGAAGATCGTAGAATTGTCCAAAAAGACCCGGGAGCTGAGCGCTGAAATAGAGAGCGAGAAAAGCAAAGTGAGACAACTAAATAACAAAGTGAAGACGCTGGAGAGACAGGTAAGAAACAGACCACAGGGGGCGCTGTGCCCGGCCTGACCTAGCAGCTATGGCTGTAACTATCACTCCTACTGTACACAGCTCCCACCCATGCAGAGCGATGTGTCTTCATGGTTACTCTTCTACAGTCTGATCCTTACGTGATTTACCTTAACCCTCTCTGCCTCTTCTCCTACCATCTGTGGCAGGGTTTGGGGTAATGACTGCAGAGTTGGAGCACAGTCTGCATATGGGTGTTATTCCTCATTTTTGGGGTATCTGAACTTTTCTTGCAGCTTCAGAACTCAAGTCTTGGTGAAAACGTTGGGAAGGACACGAGAGCTGAGCTGAAGGTCTCCCGCTCTGCAGAGGTCAGTCCAGTGAGTCTACGGCTTAGAGGGGACGTCCATTCATCCAGGTCTTATACAGTGTGTCTACCCATATCCTGTCCACCGCCATTACCTTGAGAACGGCGGCAGCTATAGGCATAGAAGTGGTGTCTAGGTATAGTAAAGTAGTCATGCGCTACACAATGAAACCACCTATAGCGCCACCTGGTGGAAAACGATGGAGTTAGCATTTTTATCTCGAAAACGGAACAAGGTAGAGAAAAAGAGCAAATTACAAAGTTGTAGGGCATCATCAATTCAATAAGAATCCACATCTTGCATACAGAAATGCTATGGTATAAAGCCCATGACCCCCCCCAAAACACTGAATGCTGGTCACACATATGGCGCTCATTAGTGTCCCCCGTCAGCTGCAATGCACATCTGGCCTCTGCACAGCATACTGTATCTTGCTGCAATGCACATCTGGCCTCTGCACAGCATACTGTATCTTGCTGCAATGCACATCTGGCCTCTGCACAGCATACTGTATCTGGCTGCAATGCACATCTGGCCTCTGCACAGCATACTGTATCTTGCTGCAATGCACATCTGGCCTCTGCACAGCATACTGTATCTGGCTGCAATGCACATCTGGCCTCTGCACAGCATACTGTATCTTGCTGCAATGCACATCTGGCCTCTGCACAGCATACTGTATCTTGCTGCAATGCACATCTGGCCTCTGAACAGCATACTGTATCTTGCTGCAATGCACATCTGGGCTCTGCACAGCATACTGTATCTGGCTGCACGTTGTGCAATATGGTAGGTGACACGTTGGCACAAGCATCTGTGATACGTGGTCGTAGGTCCTGCAATGTTGGTGGAGGGGTCGCATACACCTGATGTGTGATGTGACCTCACAGAAAGAAGTCCAATGGGGTCAGGTCAGGTGAGCGTGGAGGGCACTCCACACAGCCACCATACCCAATGACTTGTAGGAAGGTCTCCATGAGGTATCGCTTCACGTCCGCAGCCTTGTGAGGTTTACACGTTCTAATCATAGCATTTCTGTATGCAAGGTGTCGATTCGTATTGAACTGATGATGCCCTACAACTTTGTCATTCACTTTTTTTCTCTATCTCGTTCCGTTTTTGAGATAAAAATGCTAACTCCATTGTTTTCCACCAGGTGGCGCTATAGGTGGTTTCATTGCATAGAGCATGGCTACTTTACTATACCTAGACACCACTTCTATGCCTATAGCTGCCGCCGTTCTCAAGTTAATGGCAGTGGACAGGATATGGGTGGACACATTGTATATAGGTGCGGTGTATACAGGAGATGGGTGGACCCACTGTATATAGGTGCGGTGTATACAGGATATGGGTGGACACACTGTATATAGGTGCGGTGTATACAGGATATGGAGGGACACACTGTATATAGGTGCGGTGTATACAGGATATGGAGGGACACACTGTATATAGGTGCGGTGTATATAGGAGATGGGTGGACACACTGTATATAGGTGCGGTGTATACAGGATATGGGTGGACACACTGTATATAGGTGCGGTGTATACAGGATATGGGTGGACACACTGTATATAGGTGCGGTGTATACAGGATATGGGTGGACACACTGTATATAGGTGCGGTGTATACAGGATATGGGTGGACACACTGTATATAGGTGCGGTGTATACAGGATATGGAGGGACACACTGTATATAGGTGCGGTGTATATAGGAGATGGGTGGACACACTGTATATAGGTGCGGTGTATACAGGAGATGGGTGGACACACTGTATATAGGTGCGGTGTATACAGGATATGGAGGGACACACTGTATATAGGTGCGGTGTATACAGGAGATGGGTGGACACACTGTATATAGGTGCGGTGTATACAGGAGATGGGTGGACACACTGTATATAGGTGCGGTGTATACAGGAGATGGGTGGACACACTACATGTTACACGTGAACCTGCGCTCTCACCGCACCGCAGCGTCCAAGGGATCATAAATGGTCTCGGATCACTAACATTCACATGAGCCCAACAAGCCAACCCCACCATTATACTAATAGAAGAGCGGAATACGCCGCAGTCAGACGCCGGGGTTCGCTCACACTCCCTTTATAGTCATTTATGGGGTCACACTGAAATACAAGACACTTTACTGATTTTTACCCCAACATCTACCAGGACCTCACATTGTGTAGTGGGTTTTATAGCGGGGTTTGTCGTATCACACGTCACATGTAATCACACATCCATGTTACTCATCCATTTTTTGCGGACAGCTTTCAGTCACATAGCGTAGAGTGGGTGTAGTCACATCCGCTAATATTGGGGTGAATACAGCCATATGCCACATTCACACTTGGGTTGTCCGGCCTAAATCCGCAGATCCGCAGTTTCTCAATGTGTCCCTCTCTATGCAACTGCTGAAAACAGACCCTGACTAGAGGCTGGAGACCCCACTGAATACAGGAGTAGTACACGAGGCCGTCCCCATCTAGTCAGATTTTGGCCGGGAGTCTACCTATTTCATACTCGCGGTCACGTGACCTCCATTATCGGCTCTGACCCCGTGCAATCCTTACAGTGCACACAATGCGAGGAGTCACACGTCTGCAGTCACAGAGCGACACATACAGAGACTGCGGACTTGTGGATTTAGAGCGGACATCCCCTATAAAGTGAATGTTATTTAAGCTGTAGTACTAAGACCAACCAATACACAGTGTTTGGCGGACTCCTATACATACCGCCACAGCTGGAGCTAGTAAAGACTGGTGAGTGGGGATGCCAGCCATATTCCTTCACCTCGTCTTCTGCCGTTATATGTCTGCAGCAGGACAGCTCGGAGATGAAGGCTGTACAGGAGAAGCTGGCGGCGGCCAACCTGAAACTGTCCGAATATCGGAACCAAATCCAAACCACCAGGCAGGAGCTGAAGATGGCGCAGAAGGTACGGCTCCTCAGAGTAGAGGTGCGCAATGTACAGTCATATGAAAAAGTTTGGGCACCCCTATTAATGTTAACCTTTTTTCTTTATAACAATTTGGGTTTTTGCTATTTCAGTGTCATATATCTAATAACTGATGGACTGAGTAATATTTCTGGATTGAAATGAGGTTTATTGCACTAACGGAAAATGTGCAATCCGCATTTAAACACAATTTGACCGGTGCAAACGTATGGGCACCCTTATCAATTTCTTGATTTGAACACTCCTAACTACTTTTTACTGACTTACTAAAGCACTATATTGGTTTTGTAACCTCATTGAGCTTTGAACTTCATAGGCAGGTGTATCCAATCATGAGAAAAGGTATCTAAGGTGGCCACTTGCAAGTTGTTCTCCTATTTGAATCTCCTATGAAGAGTGGCATCATGGGCTCCTCAAAACAACTCTCAAATGATCTGAAAACAAAGATTATTCAACATAGTTGTTCAGGGGAAGGTACAAAAAGTTGTCTCAGAGATTTAAACTGTCAGTTTCCACTGTGAGGAACATAGTAAGGAAATGGAAGACACAGGTACAGTTCTTGTTAAGCCCAGAAGTGGCAGGCCAAGAGAAATATCAGCAAGGCAGAGAAGAAGAATGGTGAGAACAGTCAAGGACAATCCACAGACCACCTCCAAAGACCTGCAGCATCATCTTGCTGCAGATGGTGTCAATGTGCATCGGTCAACAATACAGCGCACGTTGCACAAGGAGAAGCTGTATGGGAGAGTGATGAGAAAGAAGCCGTTTCTGCAAGCACGCCACAAACAGAGTCGCCTGAGGTATGCAAAAGCACATTTGGACAAGCCAGTTACATTTTGGAAGAAGGTCCTGTGGACTGATGAAACAAAGATTGAGTTGTTTGGTCATACAAAAAGGCGTTATGCATGGAGGCAAAAAACACGGCATTCCAAGAAAAGCGCTTGCTACCCACAGTAAAATTTGGTGAAGGTTCCATCATGCTTTGGGGCTGTGTGGCCAATGCCGGCACCGGGAATCTTGTTAAAGTTGAGGGTTGCATGGATTCAACTCAGTATCAGCAGATTCTTGACAATAATGTGCAAGAATCAGTGACGAAGTTGAAGTTACGCAGGGGATGGATATTTCAGCAAGACAATGATCCAAAACACTGCTCCAAATCTACTCAGGCATTCATGCAGAGGAACAATTACAATGTTCTGGAATGGCCATCCCAGTCCCCAGACCTGAACATCATTGAAAATCTGTGGGATGATGTGAAGCAGCTGTCCATGCTCGGCGACCATTAAACTTACCTGAACTGGAATTGTTTTGTAAACAGGAATGGTCAAATCTACCTTCATCCAGGATCCAGGAGCTCATTAAAAGCTACAGGAAGCGACTAGAGGCTGGGATTTCTGCAAAAGGAGGATCTACAAAATATTAATGTCACTTTTATGTTGAGGCGCCCATACCTTTGCACCGGTCAAATTTTGTTTAAATGCGGATTGCACATTTTCTGTTAGTACAATAAACCTCATTTCAATCCAGAAATATTACTCAGTCCATCAGTTATTAGATATATGACACTGAAATAGCAAAAACCCAAATTGTTATAAAGAAAAAAGGTTAACATTAATAGGGGGGCCCAAACTTTTTCATATGACTGTAACTTAAAGGGGTGTTCCTGTAATCTCGAATTCTAACAGACACTTATCGACAAAACTGCGAATGAGTAACATTTTGGAACACCCCTTTAAGGTTTGTGCATCCTAAGATTAGATTTACATTGTCACATGCACCTGCAGGTGTTAGTCAGCGAGATCGGGGAAGATGTGACCATTTCTCAGCTGCTGTCCTCCGCGGGCGGCTGGAGGGGGCGAGCGCAGCAGATACTGGCGCTGCAGGGACGGGTGAGTACAACTGGGGGGGACCTGTGCGTGAGCTGCCACCTAATGGCTGTAATGTGCACTGCAGCCTGCACAAGTAACTCACTAAAAAGGACATCAACCCCCAAATTACTGTAAACAAGACTACTCTCCAATAAATGGTTAAATTACAGTGCCTTGCGAAAGTATTCAGCCCCTTGAATTTTTCAACCTTTTCCCACATTTCAGGCTTCAAACATAAAGATAAAAATGTTAATGTTCTGGTGAAGAATCAACAACAAGTGACACAATTGTGAAGATGAAGGAAATTTATTGCTTATTTTAAACTTTTTAAAAAAATAAATAACTGTAAATTGGGGCGTGCAATATTATTCATCCCCTGTAAGTTAATACTTTGTAGCGCCCCCTTTTGCTGTGATTACAGCTGCGGTCTCTTGGGGTATGTGTCTATCAGTTTTGCACATGGAGAGGCTGACATTCTCGCCCATTCTTCCTTTGTAAACAGCTGGAGCTGAGTGAGGTTGGATGGAGGCGTTTGTGAACAGCAGTTTTCAGCTCCACAGATTCTCGATTGGGTTCAGGTCTGGACTGTGACTTGGCCATTCTAACACCTGGATGCGGTTATTTGTGAACCATTCCATTGTAGATTTTGCTTTATGTTTGGGATCATTCTCTTGTTGGAAGACAAATCTCCGTCCCAGTCTCAGGTCTTTTGCAGACTCCAACAGGTTTTCTTCAAGAATGGTCCTGTATTTGGCTCCATCCATCTTCCCATCAATTTTAACCATCTTCCCTGTCCCTGTTGAAGAAAAGCAGGCCCAAACCATGATGCTGCCACCACCATGTTTGACAGTGGGGATGGTGTGCTCAGGGTGATGAGCTGTGTTGCTTTTACGCCAAACATATCGTTTGGCATTGTGCCCAAATAGTTTGATTTTGGTTTCATCTGACCAGAGCACCTTCTTCCACGTTTGGTGTCTCCAGGTGGCTTGTAGCAAACTTTAAGGCTACATGCGCACGCAGCTTCTTTTTCGTGTTCACAAACTGCACCTTGTCAGAGAGAGCCTGGAAATGTCACAAAAAATGTAGGTGCTTTTTTGGTGCGTTTTTGCTGCTTTTTTGGTGCGTTTTTGGCTGCAGTTTTGTCAACAATTGTTTCATGTATTTTTCAGTTCAAACAAGCCCATAAAGCTTGTTGAATTGAAAAAAAAAAAATTAGAAATAAATAAATAATTAAAAAAAACTGGCGTGCGGTCCCCCCCAATTTTAATGCCAGCCAGATAAAGCCATACGGCTGAAGGCTGGTATTCTCAGGATGGGGAGCTCCACATTATGGGGATCCTCCCAGCCTAACAATATCAGTCAGCAGCCGCCCAGAATGGCCGCATCCATTAGATGTGACAGTTCTGGGACTGTACCCGGCTCTTCCCGATTTGCCCTGGTGCGGTGGCAAATCGAGGTAATAAGGAGTTAATGGCAGCCCATAGCTGCCAATAAGTCCTAGATTAATCATGTCAGGCGTCTCCCCGAGATACCTTCCATGATTAATCTGTAAGTTACAGTAAATAAACACACACCTGAAAAAATCCTTTATTAGAAATAAAAAAACACTAACAAATTCCCTCGTTCTCCCATTTAATAACCCCGACAAAGCCCTCCATGTCCGGCGTACTCCAGGATGGTCCAGCGTCGCTTCAAGCTCTGCTGCATGGAGGTGACCGGAGAAGCAGAAGACACCGCCGCTCCTGTCAGCTCCACGCAGCAACTGAAGACAGCCGCGCGATCAGCTGCTGTCACTGAGGTTACCCGTGGCCACCGCTGAATCCAGCGGTGGCCGCGAGTAACCTCAATGACAGCTCAGCTGATCGCGCTACTGCGTGGAGCTGACAGGAGCGTGGAGGACGGGACTATCAGCGGCGGCGGTGGCAGCGAGAGGGGTCCATCTTCTCCCCTGGGGACAGCGGTACTTTGGGGAACACGTGGAGGACGGGACGGGACCACTTGCCTGACCTCACTTCCTGACAAATCACCTGCGTTTTTGGTACCAAAAATGCAGGTAAAAGGCAGGTAAAATGCACCACTTTTGATTAGCATGCATTTTTCCTGCGTTTTTGATGCCCTCATTGATTTCAATGGGTGACAAATGTTGACAAAAACGCAGGAAGAATGAACATGCTGCATTTTTTTTGTCACAAACTTTTGACAAAAAAAACGCTGACAAATAAACTGCAATGTGCGCATGACAAATCTCACTTCTCATAGACTTTGCTGGGAAGTCAGATGTCAGAAAGTTCTGCTGACAAAACTGCAGCCAAAAAAGCAGCAAAAAAGCAGCAAAAAAAGCAGCGTGCGCATGTAGCCTAAACAACACTTTTATGGATATCTTTGAGAAATGGCTTCTTCTTGCCACTCTTCCATAAAGGCCAGATTTGTGCAGTGTAGACTGATTGTTGTGCTATGGACAGACTCTCCCACCTCAGCTGTAGATCTCTGCAGATCATCCAGAGGGATCATGGGCCTCTGGCTGCATCTCTGATCAGTCTTCTCCTTGTGTGAGATGATAGTTTGGATGGACGGCCGGGTCTTGGTAGATTTGCAGTGGTATGATCCTCCTTCCATTTCAATATGATCGCTTGCACAGGGCTTCTTGGGATGTTTAAAGTTGTGGAAATATTTTTGTAACCAAATCCGGCTTTAAACTTCTCCACAACAGTATCCTGGACCTGCCTGTTGTGTTCCTTGGTCTTCATGATGCTCTCTGCACTTTACACAGAACCCTGAGACTATCACAGAGCAGGGGCATTTATACGGAGACTTGATTAGGCTGGTTTCACACTACGTCTTTTTAACATCCGTTTTTACTTCAATGCATTTTCAATGGAATCGCGTCCACCTGCGTTCGCATGCGTTTGCGTCCGTTAGACGCAGGATCCGTCCTTTTGCGTTATTTTAACATGTTTCAAAAACGCAACATGTAGCGTTTTTGAGCTCCGTCCAAGGACTGCAATCTCTCTCTCTCTCTCTCTCTCTCTCTCTCTCTCAGCAGCTGCAGACACTCGTAACCAACATAAATATCGGGTATCCAAGGCCGATGTTTACCTTGGTTACCAGCGTCTGCAGCTGTCACAAGCCTCCTCCCAGTCTAGTTCCCCTCACTCCCGATCACATGACTACAATGCCCGCCCCTAAACATCCAGTGCAGGATCCTCCAAAATAACATATGCGTTTGCATACGTTATGTGCTGTAAAAGCAGGATCCGTACTTCCGCTAAAAAAACCTTTTCAGCGGATGTTAAAAAGACGTAGTGTGAAACCAGCCTTACACACAGGGGCTTATATTTATCATCATCAGTCATTTAGCACAACATTGCATCATTCAGAGATCCTCAATCAACTTCTGGAGTGAGTTTGCTGCACTGAAAGTAAAGGGGATGAATAATATTGCACGCCACAATTTTCAGTTATTTATTTTTTTAAAAAATTTAAAATAAGCAATAAATATCGTCCAACTTCACAATTGTGTCACTTGTTGTTGATTCTTCACCAGAACATTAACATATTTATCTTTATGTTTGAAGCCTGAAATGTGGGAAAGGTTGAAAAAAATCAAGAGGGCTGAATACTTTCGCAAGGCACTGTATATTCCAATATGGCATTTTTGACCATTCTTGCACACACACGCTCCTCACATCCTCCAGGTCCCGGCTCCTTCTGTGAACTCTGAGCTTTAGATCCTTCCATACTTCTGACTGCAGAAAGTAATAAAAATGCCTGAAATCATTCTCTCTCTCTCTCTCATTATTCTGCATTTGTCAAATAGAAATCATATTGGTTCCTAATGGACCAAAAACAGGAAAGGTTTATTCTGATTTCATGTCAGATAGTGAGAAAAACCTGCAGATGTGTCTGTATAGAGAGCGGAGGAAAAAGCTGCAGATGTGTCTTTATAGAGAGCGGTGGGAATAACCTGCAGATGTGTTTTTTTAGAGAGTGGAGGGGGAAAACCTGCACATGTGTCTGTATGGAGAGCGGAGGAAAAAACTTGCAGATGTGTCTTCATAGAGAGCAGAGGGAAAAACCTGCAGATGTGTCTGTATAGAGAGCGGAGGAAAAAGCTGCAGATGTGTCTTTATAGAGAGCGGAGGAAAAAGCTGCAGATGTGTCTTTATAGAGAGCGGTGGGAATAACCTGCAGATGTGTTTTTTTAGAGAGTGGAGGGGAAAACCTGCACATGTGTCTGTATGGAGAGCGGAGGTAAAAACCTGCAGATGTCTGTATGGAGAGCGGAGGACAAAACCTGCAGATGTGTCTTCATAGAGAGCGGAGGGAAAAACCTGCAGATGTGTCTTCATAGAGAGCAGAGGGAAAAACCTGCAGATGTGTCTTTATAGAGAACGGAGGGAAAAATCTGCAGATGTGTCTTTATAGAGAGCAGAGGGAAAAACCTGCAGATGTGTCTTTATAGTGAGCAGAGGGAAAAACCTGCAGATGTGTCTGTATAGAGAGCGGAGGGAAAAACGTGCAGATGTGTCTTCATAGAGAGCGGAGGGAAAAACCTGCAGATGTGTCTTCATAGAGAGTGGAGGGAAAAACTTGCAGATGTGTCTTCATAGAAAGCGGAGGGAAAAACCTGCAGATGTGTCTTCATAAAGAGCAGAGGGAAAAACCTGCAGATGTGTCTTTATAGAGAGCGGAGGAAAAAACCTGCAGATGTGTCTGTATAGAGAGCGGAGGAAAAAGCTGCAGATGTGTCTTTATAGAGAGCAGAGGGAAAAACCTGCAGATGTGTCTTCATAGAGAGCGGAGGGAAAAACCTGCAGATGTGTCTTTATAGAGAGCAGAGGAAAAAACCTGCAGCTGTGTCTGTATAGAGAGCGGCGGAAAAAGCTGCAGATGTGTCTTTATAGAGAGCGGAGGGAAAAACCTGCAGATGTGTTTTTATAGAGAGCAGAGGGAAAAACCTGCACATGTGTCTTCATAGAGAGCGGAGGGAAAAACCTGCAGATGTGTTTTTATAGAGAGCGGAGGGAAAAACCTGTAGATGTGTCTGTATAGAGAGCGGAGGGAAAAACCTGCAGATGTGTTTTTATAGAGAGCGGAGGGAAAAACCTGCAGATGTGTCTGTATAGAGAGCGGAGGGAAAAACCTGCAGATGTGCCTATATAGAGAGTGGAAGGAAACTAAGTGTTTACACTGTATATAACGGTCTCCTTCATCCCTTATGTGACCCGTTCCTGTTTCCCCCAAGGTGCGGGAGCTGGAGGCTCAGCTCGGGCAGGCGAGGAGTCCGGCCTCGGAGCTCAGCCTCGAGGAGGAGATGTTGGGCATTTCTGTACCCCGGAGACTCGCGGCTCAGGAGAAGAACCTGTTCAGGATCCGCAACCTGGAGAAGGAAAGGAAGGAGACTTCAGAGGTGAGTGATCCGCCCGTGTGGCACTATATGGCAGCACATTGTGTCGCCTCTACAGCACGGAGCCTTGATTCTCGTTGTGTGTGATCCTAGCGGCTGACGGCAGAATACGACGCTCTGAAGAAAGAACACGAGGAGCTCAAAAAGAAGTTTGATGGCTCAAAAGCCAGGAACAAGTCCTTGTGTAATGAGCTGAAGACCCTGAAGATGCAGATGGTGACGCTGCTGGAGAAGGGGAAACACGACGACGAGCTGATCGATGCCTTACTGGTAAGGTACAGCGGGGCGGGAGACCTGCGCCCTTACCTGTGTGCGTAGTCACAGCCGGGGCGGGAGACCTGCGCCCTTACCTGTGTGCATAGTCATACATAGTCATGCTGTAATACACGTATCCTTCCAGAACCAGCAGAAGAACTTGCAGGAAATTTTGAGTCGCCTCAGTCAGCAGGAGCAGACGCACCACAACTCCCAGCAGACCCTGAACCTGCAGCTGAACAGCGAGAGCCAAAAACAGAACGCCCTGGTGGCCCAGCTGAAAGGGATGGTGGCCGAGAGGGAGGCGAAGGTGACGGAGCTCGAGAAGGAGCTGCAGCAGCTGAAGGTGAGACGTCCGGCTCCTGTCCAGTAATGTCTGTATGCTACATATGGAGAAAAGTATGTGCACCCCAGAATTAAGATTTCCCTTCACTGGGACCAAGGAGCCGCAGCTGCCCCCTGATAACAGCCCGGAGCATTATCCTCCTCCACCATCTGTAGAGCGGGCACAATGCAGTCAGGGGGTAACGTCCTCCATCACCAAACCCAGACTCTTCCATCACACGCAGACGTGTGATCCGTCCCTGCACAGAACACGTCTCCTCCTGAGCCCAGGGGTGGCGGCTTTACACCGCTCCATCCGATGCTCATTGTGCTTGGTGATGTAAGGCTCGGCATTGTGCTTGGTGATGTACGGCTCGGCATTGTGCTTGGTGATGTACGGCTCAGCATTGTGCTTGGTGATGTACGGCTCGGCATTGTGCTTGGTGATGTATGGCTTGGCATTGTGCTTGGTGATGTACGGCTCAGCATTGTGCTTGGTGATGTATGGCTCGGCATTGTGCTTGGTAATGTATGGCTCAGCATTGTGCTTGGTGATGTATGGCTCGGCATTGTGCTTGGTGATGTATGGCTCGGCATTGTGCTTGGTGATGTACGGCTCGGCATTGTGCTTGGTGATGTACGGCTCAGCATTGTGCTTGGTGATGTACGGCTCGGCATTGTGCTTGGTGATGTACGGCTCGGCATTGTGCTTGGTGATGTATGGCTCAGCATTGTGCTTGGTGATGTATGGCTCAGCATTGTGCTTGGTGATGTATGGCTCGGCATTGTGCTTGGTGATGTACGGCTCAGCATTGTGCTTGGTGATGTATGGCTCGGCATTGTGCTTGGTGATATACGGCTCGGCATTGTGCTTGGTGATGTACGGCTCAGCATTGTGCTTGGTGATGTACGGCTCAGCATTGTGCTTGGTTATGTATGGCTCGGCATTGTGCTTGGTGATGTACGGCTCAGCATTGTGCTTGGTGATGTATGGCTCGGCATTGTGCTTGGTGATGTACGGCTCAGCATTGTGCTTGGTGATGTACGGCTGGATGTTATACATCGGGGAGGTGGGGGGATGGGTCGGATGTTATACACCGGGGGCAGTGGCACAATCGCTTCTTCCATACACTGCACTCACCTTCTGTTTTATGTGTAATTCTGGATTTCTAATCACAGAGCCCGTATGAAAAACAAGCGAGAAGTAAAAGTGCCGACACCAAAAAGTCAGCGGAGGGGATGAGAGGTGAGGACCGCACCCCGGAGAGATCAGCGTCAGACAGCGAGGACTCGCTCCACTCATGCAGGTAACAGGACCCCGGGAGCAGGGATCGGTAGCGGGATTATTACCGGTAGATGCTGTTCATAGATAAATCCAACCAGGAAACATTCCAGTATAAAGCTAAACTAAAAGCCACTTTGTGATGGCAGCGTGTATGTGACGGGGCAGCGCGGCAGTGCACAGTGTGGCAGTATTATTAGGTTATGCCGAGGATTGGTGATAACGTCCTGATCACTGGGGGCCCATAGTTGGTGCCAAGAACCGCGGCTGGAAAGGTCCTCCATGTGCATGGAGCAGTGGTCGATCCTGGACATTGCGGCTCCATTCACTGTTATGGGAGCTCTGCATGATAAGACCACCGCTCCATTCACTGTTATGGGAGCTCTGCATGATAAGACCCCTGCTCCATTCACTGTTATGGGAGCGCTACATGATAAGACCCCCGCTCCATTCACTGTTATGGGAGCTCTGCATGATAAGACCACCGCTCCATTCACTGTTATGGGAGCTCTGCATGATAAGACCCCTGCTCCATTCACTGTTATGGGAGCGCTACATGATAAGACCCCCGCTCCATTCACTGTTATGGGAGCTCTGCATGATAAGACCACCGCTCCATTCACTGTTATGGGAGCTCTGCATGATAAGACCACCGCTCCATTCACTGTTATGGGAGCTCTGCATGATAAGACCCCTGCTCCATTCACTGTTATGGGAGCGCTACATGATAAGACCACCGCTCCCTTCACTGTTATGGGAGTGCTGTATGATAAGACCACCGCTCCATTCGCTGTTATGGGACCGCTGCATGTTAAGACCCCTGCTCCATTCACTGTTATGGGAGCGCTGCATGATAAGACCCCTGCTCCATTCACTGTTATGGGAGCGCTGCATGATAAGACCCCCGCTCCATTCACTGTTATGGGAGCGCTGCATGATAAGACCCCCGCTCCATTCACTGTTATGGGAGCGCTGCATGATAAGACCACCGCTCCATTCACTGTTATGGGAGCGCTGCATGATAAGACCACCGCTCCATTCACTGTTATGGGAGCGCTGCATGATAAGACCCCCGCTCCATTCACTGTTATAGGAGCGCTGCATGATAAGACCCTCTCTCCATTCACTGTTATGGGAGCGCTGCATGATAAGACCACCGCTCCATACACTGTTATGGGAGCGCTGCATGATAAGACCCCCGCTCCATTCACTGTTATGGGAGCGCTGCGTGATAAGACCACCGCTCCATTCACTGTTATGGGAGCGCTGCGTGATAAGACCACCGCTCCATTCACTGTTATGGGAGCGCTGCATGATAAGACCACCGCTCCATTCACTGTTATGGGAGCGCTGCATGATAAGACCCCCGCTCCATTCACGGTTATTGGAGTTCTGCATGATAAGACCCCCGCTCCATACAGAATACATGCTCCGCTCTCTTCTATAGGACGGGGCTCGTATATAATGTCATTAATGTCTCCTCTCATCCAGGACAGTCTCCAAACTGGGCCATGAACTGATAGAGGCAGCGCCGGCCTCCACCGCTGCACGCCCCGGATCAGCACCGCACAGGTACACACCGCATTCACTGCATGGGATAATCAGTATAACCTACAGCTTTTATCAGGGGAAATACAGAAGCAGCAGATGACGATGACTCAGGAACCGGGGGAACAAGATCCACAGACCCCAACATCTCCCCCCATAAACTGATCTACACGACGCGCAACACCACTCATCAGGAGACCCCAAAAAGAGGCTAAACCCAGAAAATCATGTGAATAATGGGGTCTCGTTAAACCATAGGAATTTTTCTACTTGTTATATAAAATTAATGCTTTATTAATATCAAATGAACATACATACATGAATTACATAAAATAGGGGGGAAAAGGAAAGAGGATAGTTAGCCCTGTCCTTTCTCCTACCTCTAATACGGGGGTCGGCGTCCTACAGTTATAGACGCCCCCGTTCCACGACGACTGACCCTGGGTGGGCCCTACCAACAGAAACAAAAAACCTATTGCTCACAGTCATCAATAAGAGCTAATTATACATGACGTCTTTATAACAATAATTGCATACTTAGTTTAAGGTTCCAGATTGGTCCGATTTTCATATGTTTTTCTCTATGGTTACTCAAAGAGTTCACAACGCCTATATCTTTAAAGTGTAACCCTTGTGATCCTCACACCAGCAACCTATAATTTTGGGGAAAGCACATGGAGTAGGGCTCACTAAGATAATATAATATACATTACATAGGCACAGGTAAAAGGTAAAAAGAACTACCTTACTTAGATCTGAGAGAGTGAATACTTCCAGATGGTCAATCACCCTGTGGTAACACACGCTGGATCAGTGCTGACTCCTGCATTAATAGGCAGGAACTAGCACAGCCATGGACCTATATGAAAACATACAATACTTAGTATGTATCACAATTGTAAGCCATGCCCAGTAGTCCAGGAATTGGCAATATAACCATAATTAATTACCTGGATAATATCCCACAATGGGGTAACGGAAATCCCCAGCAGCAGGTATCTAAGATGTATAACAAGGAAGAATATATCGATCTATTTAAGTCTTTTAGCCTGTATTCCCACATGATGTAAAGGGTCCTACCTTTTGAGGTCCGTATGGAGGGTCCCAGGTCCGGTGCTCAGTGATCGCTAGCCTGTCTGGACTGAGCACCCTTTTTAAAGCAGGGTTTGGCGCCATAATCCGGAGAACCGGAAGTGACGTTACGCCATTTGTTCCCCACCTCCTCTGATTCCCGGTGCTAGGTTTACGTCATCGTCATCACCCGATCATGTGACCGGGTGATGTGCAACCATGTTTCCCTTCCCTGTGTCTTAGAGATAATGGTTCCGTGGTGAAAACTGTTCCACATACTCGCGCATGCGCAGTATCAATATTGTTCCCGTTTTTTAAAAAGAAAAGTATAAGTGCGTCTACAAAGAATTGTAGCATAAGTTATAATTCGATATGGCGTATACCCTGGTATATGTGGGTCATTAGACCCTGGGACCTTAATCTTTCGTTATACGGAGTTGTTGGTCCTAATTTGCTATTGCGTTAGGACACCCAATGTAAATAAGATATATTGATGGACTTAATCTATCATAATATAACAATTTGAGGGACAATTAAAAAATGAGTATGTTATTTATATATGTAGTAGGTCATAAATAACTAGTTACTAGTGTGTTGAGTACTGTAACTGAGGCCCATAGAATTTCTTATGGGTATATAGGATAAAAAAAGGGGGCGTCCACTACAGACATAGTGTCCCTAATTAGTGTGACTGGTAGGGTATGTGCGCACGTTGCTTTTTACCTGCTTTTTACCTGCTTTTTACCTGCTTTTTTGCTGCTTTTTCTTCTGCGCTGTTTAATGCCAAAATGGATGTGTTCTTCTGTTCAAGCAAAGTCTATGGGAATTTGGGTTTCTTGTTCACACTATGTTGTTCAAAATGCTGCCTTTTTGTGGCAGAACTTTGGTCAAAAACTCAGCTTTGCAGTGCAAAACCCAAATAGCAAAAACAATTGACATGTTGCTTCTTTGAAAAGCTGAGTTTTTGACCAAAGTTCTGCCTCAAAAAGGCAGCATTTTGAACAACATAGTGTGAACAAGAAACCCAAATTCCCATAGACTTTGCTTGAATAGAAGAACACATCCATTTTGGCATTAAACAGCGCAGAAGAAAAAGCAGCAAAAAAGCAGGTAAAAAGCAACGTGCGCACATACCCGTACTTAGTTTTATTCAGATGAAGGGCGTGAAACTAATCTGTTCATTTAGGCCATCTGGATGCACTGAGCCCATCCAGAAGATCCATCTCGCTTCTCTTTGCAAAAGGAGCCACGTCCCAATTACCTTTTCTTTCTGGCTCCGGTATTGTTTCAATAGCTTTGAAACCAATACCTTCCGTTTTTCCTGCATGTTCCAAATTTATATGGCGTGCAATTGGTGTGTCACGTTGATTCCTGATATCTCCAAGGTGTTCCCCTATCCTGACCCTGAACTGTCTTTTTGTTTTACCTACATAGTTTTTGGGGCACCCACAGCTGAATAGGTAGATAACCCCCTGGGTCCGACAATTGGCGAAGTTTCTATTAGTGTATATTCTGCCTGTCTTTGCGCATTGAAAATCCTTAGAGGGGGAAATAAATTTACAGAATTTGCAAGACCCACACCGAAAGGTGCCATTTTCTCTTGACCTCAGCCACATACTCCCGGATGTCGTTGGGGCCACATAGTGACTTCTAACTATGTGGTCCTTCAGATTTCGACCTCTTCGGAAGGTCACTGAGGGGTAAGGAAGGATATTGTCCACAATGTCCAAGTCCTGTTTCAATATACCCCAATACTTCCCAAGTATCTTCATGACCTGGTTATTTTGGTCATCAAAGGTTCCTACTAGTCTGGTTATCCCTCCTACTTTCTCTCTAAGTGTAGAATTTAGTAACACATGTCTATCCTTACCTGCCGCGAATTTGTAGGCTTTGTGGATCACCCTACCTGGGTATCCCCTATCCAAGAACCTCCTAGTGAGTTGGCCTGCCTGTCTGTCAAACTCATGTTTGTCTGAGCAATTCCTGCGTATCCGCAGGAATTGGCCCTTCGGTATACCTCTTTTTAGACTCTCGGGGTGGTGGCTATTCCACTGGAGAAAGCTATTGGTGGCACTCGGTTTCCTGTATAGGGTTGTTTGTGGAACAACACTTTGTTATTCCACTTATTTTCTAGAGTGGTGAAAAGGAATTTATCAGTACGGGTTAGTAGTAGTGTCCTGACACAAACTTGACACCCTTTGGAGATAATCATTGGATAATAATGAGGGCATTATTTATTCTGTGTTTTTTCAGAATTACCAAACGGAATATCCTTCAAGGTACAGTTGCAAAGCCCCTGATGAGCCCTTAGAATTTAAAAAAAAAAAGGGCGAAACGCGTCGGGCAGTCTTTTGAAAAACTAATTGGGCAGCAAATTATTCTATATGTTTTCCTATCTGTATCTGTTACTGAGCACACAGACCAACTGACAGTCTCTGACCCTAAAGGTACCGTCACACTAAGCAACTTACCAGCGATCCCAACAACGATAGGGATCGCTGGTAAGTTGCTAGGAGGTTGCTGGTGAGATGTCACACTGCGACGCTCCAGCGATCCCACCAGCAACCTGACCTGGCAGGGATCGCTGGAGCGTGGCTACACGAGTTGCTGGTGAGCTCACCAGCAACCAGTGACCAGCCCCCAGCGCAGCGTGGAAGATGCTGCGCTTGGTAACTAAGGTAAATATCGGGAAACCAACCCGATATTTACCTTGGTTACCAGCGCACGGAGCTACACGTGCAGAGAGCAGGGAGCAGCGCACACTGAGCGCTGGCTCCCTGCTCTCCTAGTTACAGCACACATCGGGTTAATTACCCGATGTGTGCTGCAGCTAAATGTGCACAGAGCAGGGAGCAGCGCACACTGAGCGCTGGCTCCCTGCTCTCCTAGTTACAGCACACATCAGGTTAATTACCCGATGTGTGCTGCAGCTAAATGTGCACAGAGCAGGGAGCAGCACACAATGCTTAGCGCTGGCTCCCTGCTCTCCTAGTACAGCACACATGGGGTTAATTACCCGGTGTGTGCTGCAGCTAAATGTGCACAGAGCAGGGAGCAATGCACACTGAGCGCTGGCTCCCTTCTCTCCTAGCTACAGCACACATCGGGTTAATTAACCCGATGTGTCCTGCAGCTACATGTGCACAGAGCAGGAGCCGGCACTGACAGTGAGAGCGGTGGAGGCTGGTATCAAAGGTAAATATCGGGTAACCAAGGACAGGGCTTCTTGGTTACCCGATGTTTACATTGGTTACCAGCCTCCGCAGAAGCCGGCTCCTGCTGCCTGCACATTTAGTTGTTGCTGTCTCGCTGTCACACACAGCGATCTGTGCTTCACAGCGGGACAGCAACAACTAAAAAATGGCCCAGGACATTCAGCAACAACCAGCGACCTCACAGCAGGGGCCAGGTTGTTGCTGGATGTCACACACAGCAACATCGCTAGCAACGTCACAAAAGTTGTTCGTTAGCAGCGATGTTGCTTAGTGTGACGGGGCCTTTAGGCCCCCAAATCCCCGTAGGTCATATGGTGATACAGACAAATTAGCCATTATTGACTGAGCACCTCTTCCTCACAGTGGTGTTACTATTGTTGGGGTTGATCCATTCTTTAGAGGGATGCACATGCTAATCAATAGGGAGGGCAACCCAGGGTCAGTCGTCGTGGAACGGGGGCGTCTATAACTGTAGGACGCCGACCCCCGTATTAGAGGTAGGAGAAAGGACAGGGCTAACTATCCTCTTTCCTTTTCCCCCCTATTTTATGTAATTCATGTATGTATGTTCATTTGATATTAATAAAGCATTAATTTTATATAACAAGTAGAAAAATTCCTATGGTTTAGCGTAATATCTACTTTAATATTTAAATCGGTATATAATGAATAATGGGGTCTCCAATATTGTCTGTGCCCAAATATGATAAGAGCCGATCCCCACAGGGATGTAAATATCTAGGTTTATTACCCTCTTACCAAAGGGGTCCGCACGATCACGCCCCCAATAGTATATATCCCGGGTATTATGGTGCACTAGGGCTCATTGTTCCCCTTTATGGCCACTGATCCATTGCTGAATAGAGCTTCTCATAATGCAGAATCACACTGCTAATCTGCTGTTTGCTAAGAATAATGGTCAGCACCAGAGCTAGCCCCCCACATGTGCATAACAGTAATGTGAACCCCTCATATCAGTGACAGCAATGCTGAGTGCTGCCAATTGTCTGTATGCGGGGTCTGCTAATAAATGACAGGGCATTGTGCAGGGACCTGCTCCTCGTGTATGTACAGAGCCGCAGGAGGCTGCACAATGCTTAGATAGACTATCAGTGAGACTCATTGTCTGTATTTGGGTCGCACAGTATCACAGTAGATTACTTGGAGCTGGTGTGTTGGCAATGTATTGAATTTACAGTGCCTTGAGAAAGTATTCAGCCCCCTTGAATGTTTCAACCTTTTCCCACATTTCAGGCTCAAACATAAAGATAAAAATGTTAATGTTCTGGTGAAGAATCAACAACAAGTGGACACAATTGTGAAGATGAATGAAATGTATTGCTGTTTTAAACTTTTATAGAAAACTAGAAGGTGGCCCGATTCTACGCATCGGGTATTCTAGAATTTACGTATTGTGTAGTTCATGTATGATTTTTGTTATATATATATAGATGTTGTTGTGTGTAGTTACCAAGTGTTTGTGTAGGGCGCTGTACATGTTCTGGGTGTTGTCTGAGTGTGACGGGGGGTGAGAGCGGTGTTTGTGTGTTGCGTTGTTTGTGGAGCGCTGTGTGTCTGTAGCGTTGTGTGTGTGTGTTGCGCGGTTTGTGTGTGTGTGGTGTGTTTTGGGGGGAGGTGTGTTTTGTGCAATGTGTGTGTTGTGCGGTATGTGCGTATATTTGTGTGTGCAGCGTTGTCTGTGTGTGGGTGTCTGTGTAGGGCAGTTGTTTGTGGTTCCCAGTGTGTGTGTGTGGTGTGTTGTGCAGTGCGCGCGCGTGTGTGTGTGTTGGGGGGAGGTGTGCACTTCCCATCGTGCTCCATCCCCCATGCAATGCACTCACCATCGTGCTCCATCCCCTATGCTGCGCACCCCTCATCGTGCTCCATCTCCCATCCTGCGCACTCGTAAACGTGCTCCATCCGCCATGCAGCGCACTCCCCATCGTGCTCCATCCCCCATGCTGCGCACTCCCAAACGTGCTCCATCCGCCATGCTGCGCACTCCCAAACGTGCTCCATCCCCCATGCTGCGCACTCCCAAACGTGCTCCATCCGCCATACTCCGCACTCCCCATCGTGCTCCATCCCCCATGCTGCGCACTCCCCATCGTGCTCCATCCCCCATGCTGCGCACTCCCAAACGTGCTCCATCCGCCATGCTGCGCACTCCCCATCGTGCTCCATCTCCCATGCTGCGCACTCCCAAACGTGCTCCATCCGCCATGCTGCGCACTCCCAAACGTGCTCCATCCGCCATACTCCGCACTCCCTATCGTGCTCCATCCCCCATGCAGCGCACTCCCCATCGTGCACCATCTCCCATGCTGCGCACTCCCAAACGTGGTCCATCCGCCATGCTGCGCACTCCCAAACGTGCTACATCCGCCATACTCCGCACTCCCCATCGTGCTGCATCCCCCATGCTGCGCACTCCCAAACGTGCTCCATCCGCCATGCTGCGCACTCCCAAACGTGCTCCATCCGCCATGCTGCGCACTCCCAAACGTGCTCCATCCGCCATGCTGCGCACTCCCAAACGTGCTCCATCCGCCATGCTGCGCACTCCCAAACGTGCTCCATCCGCCATGCTGCGCACTCCCAAACGTGCTCCATCCGCCATGCTGCGCACTCCCAAACGTGCTCCATCCGCCATGCTGCGCACTCCCAAACGTGCTCCATCCTTCATGCTGCGCACTCCCAAACGTGCTCCATCCGCCATGCTGCGCACTCCCAAACGTGCTCCATCCGCCATGCTGCGCACTCCCAAACATGCTCCATCCGCCATGCTGCGCACTCCCAAACATGCTCCATCCGCCATGCTGCGCACTCCCAAACATGCTCCATCCGCCATGCTGCGCACTCCCAAACATGCTCCATCCGCCATGCTGCGCCAGCATCAGACTCTCTACCCGCAGCATCAGCCTCTCTCCTCCCAGCATCAGCCTCTCTGTCCCCAGCATCAGCCTCTCTGTCCCCAGCATCAGCCTCTCTGTCCCCAGCATCAGCCTCTCTGTCCCCAGCATCAGCCTCTCTGTCCCCAGCCTTCCCCTGGATAAGCCTCTCTCATCCCAGCATCAGCCTCTCTGTCCCCAGCATCAGCCTCTCTGTCCCCAGCATCAGCCTCTCTGTCCCCAGCATCAGCCTCTCCATCCCAGCCTTCCCCAGGATCAGCCTCTCTCATCCCAGCATCAGCCTCTCTGTCCCCAGCATCAGCCTCTCTGTCCCCAGCATCAGCCTCTCTGTCCCCAGCATCAGCCTCTCTGTCCCCAGCATCAGCCTCTCTGTCCCCAGCATCAGCCTCTCCATCCCAGCCTTCCCCTGGATCAGCCTCTCTCATCCCAGCATCAGCCTCTCTGTCCCCAGCATCAGCCTCTCTGTCCCCAGCATCAGCCTCTCTGTCCCCAGCATCAGCCTCTCTGTCCCCAGCATCAGCCTCTCTCATCCCAGCATCAGCCTCTCTCATCCCAGCATCAGCCTCTCTCATCCCAGCATCAGCCTCTCTGTCCCCAGCATCAGCCTCCCCATCCCAGCCTTCCCCAGGATCAGCCTCTCTCCTCCCAGCCTCCTCCAGCACGCCATGCTTCTCTGCCGACACTCACAGATCCGATCGCATACACTCACACACACCGACACACACCCGATCGCATACACTCACACACACCGGATCGCATACACTCACACACACCGACACACACCCGATCGCATACACTCACACACACACACATTGACTATATTGCACATACGCGCTCATACTCACAACATCCGGAGATACCACATGCTTCTGGCCATGTGATCCTCCGGCAGGTCCTGGAAGGTCACAACAGCAGAGTATCGAGGCCGAGAAGCAAGCGATATCGCCGGATGCTGTGAGTGTGTGGATGCGATGTGTGTGTGTGAGGTGTTTGTGAGAGTGAGTGTGATCTGATGTGTGTGTATGTGTGTGTGTGTGTGCTGTTATGTGTGTGCGTGTGGATCTTCCGCCGCTGCAGGTTGTACAGTACTCACCTGGGAGCCGTGACCGTGTCAGTTCGGGGAATGCGCGGGGGAGGGGCAGAGCTAACGTCCATTGCGTGAGGGGGGCGGGGTGTGGCGTGGCCGAGTTGCCAATGCCTGCAGGGTGCCGGGGCGAGAGGCCAATCTGTGGGGGGGCGGAGCCTGGGCGAGCGGCTGGCCAATCCGTGTGGGGGCGCAGCCTGGGCGAGTGGCCAATCTGTGTGGGGGGGCGGGGCCATGGCGAGCCCAGCGGCCAATCAGCTTTGTGTCACCGTAAGGACACAATGTCACCGGAAGGACACAATTTTGAAGCATGACAGACAGACAGACTAAGGCAATTATATATATAGATAACTGAAAAGTGAGGCGTGCAATATTATTCATCCCCTTTACTTTCAGTGCAGCAAACTCACCCCAGAAGTTGATTGAGGATCTCTGAATGATCCAATGTTGTCCTAAATGACTGATGATGATAAATATAAGCCCCTGTGTGTAATCAAGTCTCCGTATAAATGCCCCTGCTCTGTGATAGTCTCACTGCTCTGTGTAAAGCGTAGAGAGCATCATGAAGACCAAGGAACACAACAGGCAGGTCCGTGATACTGTTGTGGAGAAGTTTAAAGCCGGATTTGGTTACAAAAAGATTTCCACAACTTTAAACATCCCAAGAAGCACTGTGCAAGCGATCATATTGAAATGGAAGGAGGATCATACCACTGCAAATCTACCAAGACCCGGCCGTCCATCCAAACTATCATCTCACACAAGGAGAAGACTGATCAGAGATGCAGCCAAGAGGCCCATGATCCCTCTGGATGATCTGCAGAGATCTACAGCTGAGGTGGGAGAGTCTGTCCATAGCACAACAATCAGCCGTACACTGCACAAATCTGGCCTTTATGGAAGAGTGGCAAGAAGAAGCCATTTCTCAAAGATATCCATAAAAAGTGTTGTTTAAAGTTTGCCACAAGCCACCTGGAGACACCAAACATGTGGAAGAAGGGGCTCTGCTCAGATGACACCAAAATCACACTATTGGGGCACAATCCAAATGATATGTTTGGCGTAAAAGCAACACAGCTCATCACCCTGAACACACCATCCCCACTGTCAGACATGGTGGTGGCAGCATCATGGTTTGGGCCTGCTTTTCTTCAGCAGGGACAGGAAAATGGTTAAAATTGATGGGAAGATGGATGGAGCCAAATACAGGACCATTCTTGAAGAAAACCTGTTGGAGTCTGCAAAAGACCTGAGACTGGGACGGAGATTTGTCTTCCAACAAGACAATGATCCCAAACATAAAGCAAAATCTACAATGGAATGGTTCACAAATAACCGTATCCAGGTGTTAGAATGGCCAAGTCACAGTCCAGACCTGAACCCAATCGAGAACCTGTGGAAAGAGCTGAAAACTGCTGTTCACAAACGCCTCCATCCAACCTCACTCAGCTCCAGCTGTTTACAAAGGAAGAACGGGCGAGAATTTCAGCCTCTCCATGTGCAAAACTGATAGACACAAACCCCAAGTGACTGCAGCTGTAATCGCAGCAAAAGGGGGCGCTACAAAGGATTAACGTGAAGGGGATGAATAATATTGCACGCCACAATTTTCAGTTATTTTATTTTAAAAGTATAAATTTCCTTCATCTTCACAATTGTGCCACTTGTTGTTGATTCTTCACCAGAACATTAACATTTTTATCTTTATGTTTGAGCCTGAAATGTGGGAAAAGGTTTAAAAATTCAAGGGGGCTGAATACTTTCGCAAGGCGTTGTATTGGGGTTTAACATTGCAACATTAAATTGAACATGTCACCAGGTTTTCCCCTATGAGTGGCGGCCACCACCAGTGAGCCCTTATATACAGGATTCTAGAATTACTGTATATAAGAGCCCAGACCACACTGTAGAAAGTAAAAAAAAAGGTGTTTTCTACATTATACAGAGCGGCCTGGGCTCTTATATACAGATTCTGGAGTCCTGTATATAAGAGCTCACTAGTGGTGGTCGCAGCTCATAAGGGAAAATTCTGTTGACAGGTTCCCTTTAAGCACTTTTCAGCAATGGATCAGTGGCCATAAAGGCTGAGCCCTAGTGCACCATAATACCCGGGATATATACCATTGGGGAGTGATTGTGCGGACCCCGCGGGTATGAAGATAATTCACCTAGATATTTACCTCCCTGGGGGGATCAGCTCTTATCATATTTGGGCACAGAAGATATTGGAGACCCCATTATTCATACGATTTTCTGGGTTTAGCCTCTTTCCTTTTTAGGGTCTCCTGATGAGTGGCGTTGAGCGTCGTGTAGATCAGTTTATGGGGGGAGATGTCGGGGTTTATGGATTATTTATTTTATTCTCCCGGTTCCGGATTCTCAGGACATCGTCATTTACCTCTAGTGCTTATGTATTAATCATTGTCCTAATAAAGATTATAATTTATATTGAATGTCAGTGAAGTTGTACTGCTCTGGGATTATCATGAATATTCAGGGATTTGGAGTCATTCATTGCATCACACCTAATAGCATCACTAGTGCATCCATAATGTCAGACATCACTAGTGCACACAATGATACTGCAGACATTACTAGTGCACATGATGGCTCTGCAGACATTACTAGGGCACATGATGGCTCTGCAGACATTACTAGTGCATATGATGGCTCTGCAGACATTACTAGTGCACATGATGGCTCTGCAGACATTACTAGTGCACATGATGGCTCTGCAGACATTACTAGTGCACATGATGGCTCTGCAGACATTACTAGTGCACATGATGGCTCTGCAGACATTACTAGTGCACATGATGGCTCTGCAGACATCACTAGTGCACATGATGGCTCTGCAGACATCACTAGTGCACATGATGACTGCAGACATTACTAGTGCACATGATGGCTCTGCAGACATTACTAGTGCACATGATGGCTCTGCAGACATTACTAGTGCACATGATGGCTCTGCAGACATTACTAGTGCACATGATGGCTCTGCAGACATTACTAGTGCACATGATAGTGTCAGACATTACTAGTGCACATGATGGCTCTGCAGACATTACTAGGGCACATGATGGCTCTGCAGACATTACTAGGGCACATGATGGCTCTGCAGACATTACTAGTGCACATGATGGCTCTGCAGACATTACTAGGGCACATGATAGTGTCAGATATTACTAGTGCACATGATGGCTCTGCAGACATTACTAGTGCACATGATGGCTCTGCAGACATTACTAGTGCACATGATGGCTCTGCAGACATTACTAGTGCACATGATAGCGTCAGGCATTACTAGGGCACATGATAGCGTCAGGCATTACTAGGGCACATGATGGCTCTGCAGACATTACTAGGGCACATGATGGCTCTGCAGACATTACTAGTGCACATGATGGCTCTGCAGACATTACTAGTGCACATGATAGCGTCAGGCATTACTAGTGCACATGATAGCGTCAGACATTACTAGGGCACATGATGGCTCTGCAGACATTACTAGTGCACATGATGGCTCTGCAGACATTACTAGTGCACATGATGGCTCTGCAGACATTACTAGGGCACACGATGGCTCTGCAGACATTACTAGTGCACACGATGGCTCTGCAGACATTACTAGTGCACACGATGGCTCTGCAGACATTACTAGTGCACATGATGGCTCTGCAGACATTACTAGGGCACATGATGGCTCTGCAGACATTACTAGGGCACATGATGGCTCTGCAGACATTACTAGGGCACATGATGGCTCTGCAGACATTACTAGGGCACATGATGGCTCTGCAGACATTACTAGTGCACATGATGGCTCTGCAGACATTACTAGTGCACATGATGGCTCTGCAGACATTACTAGTGCACATGATGGCTCTGCAGACATTACTAGTGCACATGATGGCTCTGCAGACATTACTAGTGCACATGATAGCGTCAGGCATTACTAGGGCACATGATAGCGTCAGGCATTACTAGGGCACATGATGGCTCTGCAGACATTACTAGGGCACATGATGGCTCTGCAGACATTACTAGTGCACATGATGGCTCTGTAGACATTACTAGTGCACATGATAGCGTCAGGCATTACTAGTGCACATGATAGCGTCAGACATTACTAGGGCACATGATGGCTCTGCAGACATTACTAGTGCACATGATGGCTCTGCAGACATTACTAGTGCACATGATGGCGTCAGGCATTACTAGGGCACATGATGGCTCTGCAGACATTACTAGTGCACATGATGGCTCTGCAGACATTACTAGGGCACACGATGGCTCTGCAGACATTACTAGGGCACATGATGGCTCTGCAGACATTACTAGGGCACATGATGGCTCTGCAGACATTACTAGGGCACATGATGGCTCTGCAGACATTACTAGGGCACATGATGGCTCTGCAGACATTACTAGTGCACATGATGGCTCTGCAGACATTACTAGTGCACATGATGGCTCTGCAGACATTACTAGTGCACATGATGGCTCTGCAGACATTACTAGTGCACATGATGGCTCTGCAGACATTACTAGTGCACATGATGGCTCTGCAGACATTACTAGTGCACATGATGGCTCTGCAGACATTACTAGTGCACATGATGGCTCTGCAGACATCACTAGTGCACATGATGGCTCTGCAGACATCACTAGTGCACATGATGACTGCAGACATTACTAGTGCACATGATGGCTCTGCAGACATTACTAGTGCACATGATGGCTCTGCAGACATTACTAGTGCACATGATGGCTCTGCAGACATTACTAGTGCACATGATGGCTCTGCAGACATTACTAGTGCACATGATAGTGTCAGACATTACTAGTGCACATGATGGCTCTGCAGACATTACTAGTGCACATGATGGCTCTGCAGACATTACTAGGGCACATGATAGTGTCAGACATTACTAGTGCACATGATGGCTCTGCAGACATTACTAGTGCACATGATGGCTCTGCAGACATTACTAGTGCACATGATGGCTCTGCAGACATTACTAGTGCACATGATAGCGTCAGGTATTACTAGGGCACATGATAGCGTCAGGCATTACTAGGGCACATGATGGCTCTGCAGACATTACTAGGGCACATGATGGCTCTGCAGACATTACTAGTGCACATGATGGCTCTGCAGACATTACTAGTGCACATGATAGCGTCAGGCATTACTAGTGCACATGATAGCGTCAGGCATTACTAGGGCACATGATGGCTCTGCAGACATTACTAGTGCACATGATGGCTCTGCAGACATTACTAGTGCACATGATAGCGTCAGGCATTACTAGGGCACATGATGGCTCTGCAGACATTACTAGTGCACATGATGGCTCTGCAGACATTACTAGGGCACACGATGGCTCTGCAGACATTACTAGTGCACACGATGGCTCTGCAGACATTACTAGTGCACACGATGGCTCTGCAGACATTACTAGGGCACATGATGGCTCTGCAGACATTACTAGGGCACATGATGGCTCTGCAGACATTACTAGGGCACATGATGGCTCTGCAGACATTACTAGTGCACATGATGACTCTGCAGACATTACTAGTGCACATGATGGCTCTGCAGACATTACTAGTGCACATGATGGCTCTGCAGACATTACTAGTGCACATGATGGCTCTGCAGACATTACTAGTGCACATGATGGCTCTGCAGACATTACTAGGGCACATGATGGCTCTGCAGACATTACTAGGGCACATGATGGCTCTGCAGACATTACTAGTGCACATGATGACTCTGCAGACATTACTAGTGCACATGATGGCTCTGCAGACATTACTGGTGCACATGATGACTCTGCAGACATTACTAGTGCACATGATGGCTCTGCAGACATTACTAGTGCACATGATAGTGTCAGACATTACTAGTGCACATGATGACTGCAGACATTACTAGTGCACATGATAGTGTCAGACATTACTAGTGCACATGATGACTGCAGACATTACTAGTGCACATGATGGCTCTGCAGACATTACTAGGGCACATGATGACTCTGCAGACATTACTAATGCACATGATGACTCTGCAGACATTACTAGTGCACATGATGGCTCTGCAGACATTACTAGTGCACATGATGGCTCTGCAGACATTACTAGTGCACATGATAGTGTCAGACATTACTAGTGCACATGATGACTGCAGACATTACTAGTGCACATGATGACTGCAGACATTACTAGTGCACATGATGGCTCTGCAGACATTACTAGTGCACATGATGACTCTGCAGACATTACTAGTGCACACGATGAGATTTCAGGCTGTAATTGAGCTATTGTTCTCTGGTGACAGCCCGGAGCTGCGGCTTTGGCAGGCGCAGGCTGCGGAGTTCAGAGCGCTGTGCCAGGCCGCCGAGGTGGAGCGGGACCGTCTGGTGGAGTTTGTGTCCGTCCTGCAGAGGAGGGTGGAGGAAAGCAACAAGAAGGTCCTGGAGGCCGAGAAGAAGCTTCAGGAGGAGAGGAAACGCTCCGTGCTCCTGGAACAGCAGATGGAAAAGATGAAGATGGAGGCAGGAAAAAACGGAAGTACCCAGAAGCTGTCTGCCCGCGGCAAGGCTGGTACGTAACCGCCATCTGTGGAGTTCAGGGGTCAGGTGTGGAGTCACCTATAATACAGGGAGAACGGAGACCCCAGGGATAATACAGGGGCAACACACGCCTGGCCGAGGATGGTCAATCCCATTATATATCCCTGGCGCCCCCTGCTGGTTCACTGTCTTCATAGACCAGCCGCGCTTCCATCGCTCCAGGGGTTGCAGTAGTAAGCACTGAACGGAGCGTTTCTCCCCCTAACACTGCGTTTTCTTTGTCGCTCCATTGGGAGACCCAGACAATTGGGTGTATAGCTTCTGCCTCCGGAGGCCACACAAAGTATTACACTTAAAAGTGTAAGCCCCTCCCCTCTGCCTATACACCCCCCCGTGCATCACGGGCTCCTCAGTTTTTATGCTTTGTGTTGAAGGAGGCACACATGCACGCAAGCTCCACAATTTAGTCAGCAGCAGCTGCTGACTATATCGGATGGAAGAAAAGAGGGCCCATAACAGGGCCCCCAGCATGCTCCCTTCTCACCCCACTCTGGTCGGCGGTGCTGTTAAGGTTGAGGTACCCATTGCGGGTACAGAGGCTGGAGCCCACATGCTGTTTTCCTTCCCCATCCCTTAGGGGCTCTGGGTGAAGTGGGATCCTAACCGGTCACCATGCATGGGACCGGGCTCCCTCCGCAGCCCCTGGGGGAATCTGCTGGACAGAAGCCGGGTATCATCAGGGACAAGGCCCTGCTACTCTGAGGTACTCTGTGTCCCCTTGGGGACGGCGCATAGAGCGCCTGTGTTATGGACGCTAATGCAGCTGCTGGGTGTGTTAGTGCGCCGGGACTACCGCGCTGACCGCGCTTGTTTGCCGGCCGCGCTTATTACTTTAGTCCCCGGCTTTTGCGGCCTAGTACCGCATACTCCCGCCCCCGGGCCTGCCCTTCAGGGGTAAGGGCGGGACGCTGCACTGGACGTCAGCGCTGAGGGCTGGAGCATACTTTGTATCCTCCTCCCCCCTCACTGAGCACCGTGGGGCACCAGATTCCCGCACTTTCTGAGGCACGCCCACGGCTCCCTCCTCCTCTCAGAACGCTGGCAGCCATTCCTGTCAGCACTTCAGACGCTGGAGAATTTCAGAGGGGAGACAACACCGAGCTCCACAGCTCTGGGAGGCCCGGGCAGGGAA